>NW_016807151.1:3247196-3264991 GCF_001698545.2 Rhinopithecus bieti | reverse complement strand
AACATACGTGTGCATGTGTCTTTATAGCAGCATGATCTATAATCCTTTGGGTATATACCCAGTAATGGGATGGCTGGGTCATATGGTACTTCTAGTTCTAGATCCTTGAGGAATCGCCATACTGTTTTCCATAATGGTTGAACTAGTTTACAATCCCACCAACAGTGTGAAAGTGTTCCTATTTCTCCACATCCTCTCCAGCACCTGTTGTTTCCTGACTTTTTAATGATACTTCAAGTTTTAAAGTAAATAATTCTGAAGGCAATTTTGAAAGAATGACCTAGAAAACATAAAGCTGCAAAAAAGTAAAAAAGTAGTTCTGCAAACAACAAAATCAAACTTTGAAAAAAAAATGAGTAAAAATGTCACTGGACAGGTTTAAGAGCAGATTATTCCTGGTTGACAAGACAGTTGGTAAACTGAAAGATACTTCAGAAAAAAGTCAAAAAATGAGCACAGAGAAACAAAAACATTGAATGTTGACAAAGTTAAGAGACATAGAGATTAGAATGAGAATATATAACATGTGATTTGAGGAGGGAGGGGATTTTCTCGCTGAAGATTAGAAGAGGGAAGAATAAAGCACAGGCAGTGTTTAATATACTATCACTAAGAATTGTCCTGAAATGTTTAAAGATACAGATACATAGATTTATGAAGCTCCACAAATCTCAAACAGTATAGATAAAAAAAAGGAGCCCTATGCCTAAAGAAATCATTGTGAAACTGCAGAAAATCAAAGACAAAAGGAAAATCTTTTAAGTAGCAAGAAAAGAGAATTTCTTCAAGCAAGTGGCGGTTACAATGATCTTTTACATCCCAGCAGCAACAATGGAAGATATAGTGGAATTAAACAGACAGGGTGCTGGAAGAAAATATTCTCCAATGTAGAATTCCATACATGTCAAACTCTTTCAAAAATAACAATGTTACTTTCAGAAAAAAAATAATAACAGAAGCATACTCTACCAGAAGATTCTAATTTTTGAAAATAATTTAGACAAGTAAAATACTGAATAGGAGAGAGATCTAAGAAGTCTAAAGGAAGTCAGTGATAAATGTAACTGAATTGAAAGCTAGCTTATTAAACAGTAATAATTTATTCATAATTTCTTACAAGTTTTTTTTAGTAGTTCTTTTTTAAAAGATAAATGTTGTGACAGTGTATTGTAAGGCAAAGGAGTGAAAGAAATTGTGTTAAAGAGTTCAAAGTAATTTGTGATGTCTGTCAAAAGGGTAAAAATGATGATGACCAGTAAGCTATGATAAGTTCAGTATATGTATTTTATTTTTAGGTTACCTATTTCAAAATATAGTAAGAGCCCATAACTTATAGAGAAAGAAAGGATGGAATGGCAAAAAGTAATCAGAACATAAAAGAAGGAAGAAATGAGCTAAGAGAAATACCACAGCCAGAACAGAAAACCAAAGTGAGATGACCTGCCATTACTATTTTTAGAAATATATGCTAAATAATTCAATGTGCATATTTACAGAAATATCAATTACAGCATTGTTTGTAACATACAAAAAATTGAAAACAACTCAAATGCTAATCCATAATAGTATACGTAGTGAAATTGTGGTATATTTTTTAAATGGCAAACAATACAAATGAATAAATTATAGTTTCACTAAATAAAACTCTTAAACACACACACACACACATACAGAGAATTAAAAAAAAAAAAATTCCAGCTGGGAGCGGTGGCTCACGCCTGTAATCCCAGCACTTCGGGAGGCCAAGGTGGGTGGATCACCTGAGGTCAGGAGTTTGAGACCAGCCTGATCAACATGGTGAAACCCCGTCTCTACTAAAAATACAAAAATTAGCTGGGTCTAGTGGTGCATGCCTGTAATCCCAGCTACTTGGGAGGCTGAGGCAGGAGAATCCCTTGAACCCAGGAGGTAGAGGTTATAGCGAGCCGAGATCACGCCACCGCACTCCAGCCTGGCAACAGAGGGAGACTCCATCTCAAAAAATAATAAATAAATAAATAAGTTCTGCAAACAATATAGATGATTCCCCTTTAAAAAAATTGAAAAATAAACAATCAAAAAAAGCAATCAGGTAATAGTTTGATGTATATATTAGTGCAGAACCAGGGGGAAAAAGTAAATACTAAGATTCACTTTATTCAGCAAGAGGCAATTCTGATTGAGAAGAGATACATTTATTTCTTTCATAGGAGCTAATCATATTTTATTTCATGAATAATAAGTTAGTTACCTATGGTGTTTGATTTACTATATTTGTTAAATTTCACAGTGAAGATACTATATTATCTTTATTGATTTCATTTTAAGAAGAAAGCCTGTGAAAAGCTTTAGGAAACTGCCGGGCGCGGTGGCTCTCGCCTGTAACTTTGGGAGCACTTTGGGAGGCCGAGGTGGGTGGATCACGAGGTCAGGATATCGAGACCATCCTGGCTAACACTGTGAAATCCCGTCTCTACTAAAAATACAAATAATTAGCCAGGTGCGGTGGCAGGCGCCTGTAGTCCCAGCTACTCGGGAGGCTGAGGCAGGAGAATGGCATAAACCCGGGAGGCGGAGCTTGCAGTGAGCTGAGATCCGGCCACTGCACTCCAGCCTGGGCGACAGAGCGAGACTCCGTCTCAAAAGAAAAAAAAAAGCTTTCGGAAACTATGGATGAGTGTACTTTCTTAATAATCTCTATTCCGGATTAAATATCCCCCAGATCTGTGACTTTTATTCTCCTTCCGAAATCCCATCTTCATCCTCATGTTCCTTTTTGCTCTGACGTTTGTTTTATATTATCTCTTAAAAGCCACGGCATTCCAAGGCAAATAACCTCTAAATGTGTTACAAACAGAACATATCTAAATTGATTAAGATGGTTCCCTTCCATTAAAGGAGTATATTATTTCATTATTTTATTTTAGCAGATTCACCATAGTTGTTAACTTACCTAGGCATGTGGTCAATAAAAACCTATCAATTTCTAAATTGGTTATCCTTTCTGTATGTAAATAAGTGAATTTTAAAATATAAATAAAAGATTTTAAACTTGTCTTCTTGGTGTCTGCTAATCACGCCTATTAACAACATTTGAAAACTTAATTTGACCCATTTTGTGTTTGTTATTTTTCCTAGTTTGAAATTATCTTCATATCTGATATACATAGTTTCTATGTCTTCACTGGTGTGACTGGACAACACGTTGCTGACAACTAGGTATAGAACAGTCCTTAAAGATAGCTATAGAGAAATCCTTCTAAGTTGAACACTTTGGTAAGAACCCCTTTTCCATTTACCAAACTCTCAAGATTCTCCTAGAGAGGGTGCCATTGGTACTCTGTGTAGATGAGTGCCCTGAAGTTTCTGTTACTATTTCTGTGTACCTCTCTGCTTGCTTCAAAGTGCGTTTTTCTCTCTGCTGGCCCAGTTGTTACTCTCCTATGGTAGATGACCCTTTAGCGGCAGGAACTTCATTGCCCGAATAGACAGCCAGAAACACGTGAGGGTGTATATCAATCCGCCTATAGTGCTGGCCAAAATCCATAACCACATTCAAAAGTACAAATCCCCAACTTCTTTGCTTCTCGTCTGACAAATTCAGGTGACATTTTGACCATCCCATCTTTCATGAAAACGTGATGCAATTGCAGTAGCCTTTTTTGAACACAGGATTCACAGGTATGCTCAGTAATTCTTTTGTCTAGTGTGTTACATAGTAATTATACCTACAAAGAAATGATATTGATAATTAAGGAAATGCAAATCAAAACACGACATGGTTTGACAATAATGTTTCTCTCTAATATATACATTTTAGAAATTGATTATGACAAATAATACTAAAGATGTTGGGCAATGGAGGCTCACATGCACTCCTGTGGGAACAATTCAGGATTATTCGGTAAAGTTGAAGTAATAGATCCCATGCTATCCAGTAATGGAATTACTCATACATTCACCAGGAAGCATATACGAGAAAGTTTACAGCATTATTTTAAGTGGGAGAAAAAAAAGTAGAAATGACCAAAATGACCATTAACATAAGAATGGATGAATTAATTTTGACATATTCATAAATGAATTATTGCTGCATATGTCATTGTGGATACATTGCAACATGCAGTTGATGAAAAGAGAGGCAAAAAAAAGCATACATGAAATATTATGTCATCTATATTAAGGTGAATTCATATGGTTATAAATAATGAATTTAGGAAAATGTACATACAGGATAAAATAATATAGAACATCAACACTGAGCTAATGATGGTGAGGGCATGGTGTTCTTTGGGAGCAACGGGAGGATTATACAGGATGCTCCCAAAGTCTGACATATGAGGGTATTTGATTTGGGGCCAAAGGGTAGACAAATATATTGGTTTTTTTAATCTTTAATCTGCACATATATACTACCTCTACCCTTACTCTCATAAAATGTGCTGTGAGTTACAATGTTCTCAGAAAGATTATCATCAAAAGATAGGTGAGTTCAGGAGATAAAAGGTCTTGTTAGAACTCTTCCTTTGCCCCTATTTTTTCATAGAAATGTCTTCAGGCTGTAATTTTGTTTTTAAATCAGGATTTGGTAAGGAAAGTAAAAAATGTGGTCAGGCAAAGCAAAGAAACTTAAAAGCTGTGAGGCAAAAGCATCAGGTAACATATAAAGGAAAACCTGTCAGATTAAGAGCCTGGCTACCTTCACAGGCTAGCATTGAGTGTCTGCAGTTTTTCCAGGTGCGTATGTGAGCTCTCAGTGGATCTTTTATTCTGGGGTCTGGAGGATGGTGGCCCTCTTCTCACAGTTCCACTAAGCAGTGTCCCAGTAGGGACTCTATATGGGGCCCTGACCCCACATTTTCCTTCTGCATTGGCCTAGCAAGCCTCAATCCTTGGCAGCTTCCATGTGGTTTTGAGCCTGCCAGTGCAGAAAAGTCACGAATTGAGCTTTGGGAATGTCTGCCTAGATTTAAGAGGATGCATGGAAACCCCTGCAGCAAACTTCTGCCTGGGCATTCAGACGTTTCCATACATCCTCTGAAATCTTGGCAGAGGTTCCCAAAGCTGCCAAGGCTTGAGGCTTGCACTCTCTGAAGCCACAACCTGAGCTCTAATTGGCCCCTTTCAGTCATGGCTGGAGCGGTTGGGACTCAGGTCATTTAGTCTGTAGGCTGTACACAGCACAGAGACCTGGGCCTGGCCCACAAAACCACTTATTCCTCCTAGGCCTTCAGGCCTGTGATGGGAGGGGCTGCGGTGAAGACCTCTGACATGCTCTGGAGACATTTTCCCCATTGTCTTGGGGATTCATATTCGGCTCCTTGTGACTTATGCAAATTTCTGCAGCAGGCTTAAATTTCTCTCCAGGAAATGGGATTTCTTTTACTATTGCATTGTCCGACTGCAAATTTTCTAAAGTTTTATAAAGTCTGGTTCTTTGATAAAACCAAATGCCTTTAACAGCACCCAAGTCACCTCTTGATTGCTTTGCTGCTTAGAAATTTATTCCACCTGATATCCTAAATCATCTCTCTCAAGTTCAAAGTCCCACAAATCTCTAGGCCATGAGCAAAATGCCGCCAGTCTCTTTGCTAAAACATTGCAAGAGCCACATTTGCTCCAGTTTCCAACAACTTCCTTATTTCCATCTGAGACCACCTCAGCCTGGACTTTATTGTTCATATGACTATTAACATTTTGGGCAAAACCATTAAACAACTCTCTAGCAAGTTCCAAACTTTTCCACATTTTCCTATCTTCTTCTGAGCCCTCTAAACGGTTCCATCCTCTGCCTGTTACCCAGTTCCAAAGTTGTTTCCATGTTTTTGGATATCTTTTCAGCAGTGCCCCACTCTACTGGTATCGATTTACTGTATTAGTCCATTTTCATGCTGCTGATAAAGACATAACTGAGACTGGGCAATTTATAAAAGAAAGAGGTTTAATGGACTTACAGTTTCACATGGCTGGGGAAGCCTCAGTCATGGCAGAAAGCAAGAAGCAAGTCACGTCTTACATGGGATGGCAGCAGACAAAGAGAAACTTGTGCAGAGAAACTCCCCTTTATAAAACCATCAGATCTCATGAGACTTATTCACTATCACAAGAACAGCATGGGAAAGACCTACCCCATGATTCAATTACCTCTCACCAGATTCCTCCCTTAACACATGGGAATTTAAGATGAGATTTGGATGGGGAAACCACCAAACCATATCAATAGGCCATAAAACAAGTCTCAATAAATTTAAGAAAATTGAAATATCAAATACTCTCTCAGACCACAGTGGAATAAAATTGCAAATCAACTACAAAAGGAATCCTTGAAACTATGTAAATACATGAAATTCAATAATCTGCTCCTGAGTGATTATCACATCAACAATGAAATCAAGATGAAAATTAATTAAAAATTATTTGAACTGAATGATAATAGTGACCCAACCTATTAAAATCTCTGGGATACAGCAAGAGTGTTGCTAAGAGGAAAGTTCATAGCCTTAAATGCCTATATCAAAAAGTCTGAAAGAACACAAATCATCTAAGGTCACACTTCAAGGAACGAGAGAAACAAGAACAAACCAAGCCCAAACCCAGCAGAAGAAAAGAAATAACAAAGATCAGAGAAGAACTAAATGAAACTGAAACAAACAAACAAAAATACAAAAGATGAATGAAACAGAAAGCTGGTTTTTTGAAAAGATACACAAAATTGAGAGAACATTAATGAGATTAACCAAGAAAAGAAGAGAGAAGATCCAAATAAGCTGGATTAAAAATGAAGCAGCAGCTATTACAATGCATACCACAGAAATACAAAAGATTTTCAAGGTTACTATGAACACTGTTATGCACATAAACTAGAAAACTTAGTGGAGATGGATAAATTCCTAGAAATATACAACCCTCCTAGATTAAACCAGGAAGAAATAGAAACTCTGAAGAGACCAATAACCAGCAGCAAGATTGAAATTGTAGTAAAAAAAAATTGCCAAGAAAGAAAAGTCCAGGACCAAATGGATTCACAGCTGAGTTATCTCAGAAATTCAAGGAATTAGTACCAATTCTACTGAACCTATTCCAAAGATAGAGAAAGAGGGAATCCTCCCTAAATCATTCTGTGAAGCCAGTATCATCCTAATACCAAAACCAAGAAAGGACATAACAACGACAACAACAACAAAACAAACAGCCAGATGGGGCGACTCATGCCTGTAATCCCAGCACTTTGGGAGGCCGAGGCGGGCGGATCACCTGAGGTCAGGAGTTTGAGACCAGCTTGGACAACATGGTGAAACCCTGTTTCTACAAAAACAGAAAAAAAATGAGCCAGGCATGATGATGAGTGCCTGTAACCCCAGCTAGTCAGGAGGCTGGGGCGGGAGAATTGCTTGAACCCGGGAGGCGGAGGTTGCAGTGAGCCAAAATTGCGCCACTGGACTCCAGCTTGGGTGACAGAGCAAGACTCCGTCTCAAAACAAAACAAAACAAAACAAAACAAAACAAAAAAAAAACTACAGATCAATATCCCTGATGAATATAGATGTAAAAATTCTCAACAAAATATTAGCTAACTGAATCAAACATATTATCAAGAAAATCCACCATGAGCAAGTGGTTTTCATACCCGGGATGCAGGGATGGTTTAACATAGGTGAGACAATAAATGTGATACACCACATAAACAGAATTCAAAACAAAAATCACATGATCAACTTGGGCAAATTATGTATCTGGCAAAGGACTAATATTGAGAATCTACAAGGAACTCAAACAAATCAGGAAGGGTAAAACAAATAATCCTATCAAAAAGTGTGCTAAGGACATGAATAGACAATTGTCAAATGAAGGTATACAAATGGCCAACAAACATATGAAAAAATGCTCAAAATCACTAATGATCAGGGAATTGTAAATAAAAACTACAATGCAATACCACCTTACTTCTGCAAGAATAGCTGTAATGAAAAAATCAAAAAATAGATGTTGTTAAGGATGTGGTGAAAAGGGAACACTTTTAAACTGCTGGTGGGAATGTAAACTAGTACAATCACTATGGAAAGTAGTATGAAGATTCCTTAAAAAGCTAAAAGGAGATCTACCATTTGATCCAGCAATCCCACTACTGGGTATATACCCAGAGGAAAAGAAGGCATTATATGGAGAAGACACTTGCATACACATGTCTATAGCCATACAATTTGCAATTGCAAAAATATGAAACCAGCCGAAATGCCCATCAATCAATAAGTGGATAAAGAAAGCGTGATACATGCACACACACACACACACACACACACACACACACACACCAGGGAATACTACTCAGCCATAAAAAGGAATGGAATAATGGCATTTGCAGCAACGTGGATGAAATTGGAAATCATTATTCTAAGTGAAGTAGCTGAGGAATGGCAAACCAGATATGATAATGTTTTCACTTATAACTGGGAGCTAAGCTCTGAGGATGCAAAAGCATAAGAAAGAAACAATGGTCTTTGGGGACCATTGGGGTGGGAAGTGGGGGAAGGGAGGTGAGAGATAAAAGACTACACATTGGGTGCAGTGTACACTGCTCCAGTGATGGGTGGACCAAAATCTCAGAAATCATCATTAAAGAATTTATCCATATCAACAAACACCACCTGTTCCCCAAAAACCTACTGAAACAAAAGTAAAGAAAAAATAAAAAAGGGAGACAAGGAGTGGCCTGGTGTGGCTTTGCCCACTCCATCAGGACCCCCTCCATCGAGCATCTGCTAAACAACAGCAGAGTGCTTTATCACTCAGGAATTGGGGACCCCCTAAATGAATCCAACTGCTCCTTTGTGCGCAGCTTTTTAAAGCCTCATAGAACGTATCATTATTGGACGATGCCTGGTACATTTAAGCCACCTGAGAGCATGAGAGGTACTTGGAGTGGGTGCAGGATGTCACCTGGAATCACTACTAAATGATTCAGACTTTCCTTACTTCTAAATGTGCTGTTCTTCATTTCAATATGCCTTTGCACTTCTGATAAATGCAAACAGAGGCCACAATGGAGGGAAATCATTGCTGATTGGAGGATAGAAGACTGCCTTTCACAAAGGAAAGTCCCTGATTATTGTTTGAAATGCTAAGGAAGTTGCTTCAGAGGAGATTTTTTTTCTTATCCCTTTTTTTGTTTGTTTGTTTTAAGGATTCGTCAAAGCCCGAATTTGTGTCAGACACTTGGAGCTTGTTGGAGAGAATCCTAGTAGTGATATTAATTGCACCAAAGTTTTACAGGGTGATGTAGATGAACTCTAAAAGGTAAAGTTTGAGATGCTAACAGTAAATTTTTTTTTAAGTACCCTCAGTGAACACGTGCCAACTATATAAACATAACCAGTGACCATACTTATTTTATCAAGAGACACAAATATATCAATATACCATAGAACCCCTTTGTAAACAAGAGGTGGAGTTTCAAACAGCATATTCTATAGCAGTTCATCACAAGATTGAAATGCTTTACAGGCTACCGAGGGCCATCTATATGCCTCAGAATTTCTTTTGCATTCACGTGGACAAAAAATCAGAGGATCCCTTTTTAGCGGGAGTGATGGGCACTGCATTCTGTTTCAGTAAAGTCTTCATGGCGAGCTGATTGGAGACTGTGGTTTATGCATCATGGAGCCAGGTTCAGGCTGACCTCAACTGCGTGAAGGACCACTAAGCAATGACTGCAGGCTGGAAATACTTGGTATAACTTTGTGGTATGGATTTTCCCATTAAATCTAACGTAGAAATTGTCAGGAAGACCAAGTTGTTAATGGGAGAAAACTACCTTGAAATGGAGAGGATGCCATTCAATAAAGGAGAAAGGTGGAAAAAGCAGTATGAGGTTTTTGGAAAACTGACGAACACAGGGAAAGTTAAAATGCTTCCTCCACTTGAAACACTTCTTTGTTCAGGGTGTGCCTATTTTGTGGTCAGCAGGGAGGATGTGGGGTATGTACTACAGAATGAAAAAAATCCAAAAGTTTATGGGGCAGGCACAAGACACACACAGCCCTGATGAGCATCTCTGGGATACCATCCAGAGTATTCCTGAAGTCCCCGGTTCACTCTCCACAAACCATAAGTATGACTGTCTGACATGCATGCCGTTGCCAGGTTTGTCAAGTGGCAGTACTTGGAGGGTGATGTTTCCAAAGGTGCTCCCTACCCACTGCGATGGGGACCACAATCACTCGGTGTGCATTTTCGGAGCTGGTGACTTGAACTGGATGCTGCGCAAGCACCACTTATTTGCCAATAAGCTTGACATTGACCTCTTTGCCATCCAATGTTTGGATGATCTTCTGAGACATGAGCTTTGGAGATGTTAAAAGATTGACCATTACAGGCAATTTTATGAATAATATGAATCATATACAAAATGTACCCTCATCTGGATCCTCTTCTTTGTCAGTAAGCATAGGGAAAATGGTATGAGGTCCTATTTGGGGCAGGGACTCTAAGTCTACTTGTCAGAGAAGCTGCATGGTTTCTGCAGAGCATCATTGGCTAAAAAGGTGATATCATTAAATGTTCACCTACAGTTAATATGGGCAGGGATAAAAGTAGCTTTGAGGACAGAGCATGTAGCAAGGCATTCTGGAGACAGGGTACCAGGGTGGCTGGGGAAAAGGTCAGTGCATGAGGTCAGCCTCTTCAAAGAGCTCAGGGACTTAGCAAAATGAGAAGATTTGACCTGTGCCAAAATTATTTTGAGAATTTTTAATGTGACAATTTTCCCGGTATGAATAAACTTATAGCATCAAATGATCATGAAGATACAATTAATCTGATATATTTGTTGAAATAAAAATGTGATTTTACTCTAAATGATTTTTGTAAATAACCTATTTTCTGCCCTAACACTGTGCTGTGTAGTGTGTCTCCTTATATTATCACAGGGAGTTTAAAATGAGTTTGATTTAAAAGCAATAAAATAAAAAGAATAAAATTAGGTGACCAATCTAGCATATATATATATATAGTCAGAATATTTTCAGTCTCAATTTCCAACCATGTCACCCAAGTCTAGAATTTTCATCAGAAAAGCAATACAAATAAATAAAAGGATAGATTTCAAACATATACAAATCATAAATAATGAAAACATTTTATAAAATTATGTTGCCAATTCATCATAATACATACTAGTGAGGGAACTATTCACTATTATCACTATTATTTAGTGAAAGAAATAATATTTTAAGACTAAAAAGGCACAAAGGTCACTAAATCAGAATAAAATCAATTTCTTTCCAAGTCAAATCAGTTGTTGACCTTATAACATCTGATATGTATGAATATATTTATTTTTGTTCTTAAAATTTATTATTAAACTAAACACAGTGTCTCCTAGGGAGGTATTCACAGTAGCGTAAGGGAACCAATATTCACTAAACTCCATCTTTTGAATTAGATGAATACCATATGTATAAGTAGTATACAGAGATTGGAACACTTTAGAGATTCCAGTATTTAGAGATTAAGATATTTAGAGATTAGGTTTGAGATTTTAATGTAATGCTAAGCAGTATAGTTTGTAGATGTGATAGAATTCATAGGCCTTTGTTATATCTCTAATTGGCCAAACCAGAGAGAAACAGAATGCATGCTGAGATAAATGTAATCACTCACAATGCAGTTTCTTGGTTAAATGATTTTATTTAAAAGACACTCACCATGGGAGAAACAAAACTATAATTTTGCTAATTGAGCTCTGAACCTAAAATATAGCAACAGAAGAGAAGAAACAATTCAAGACAGAAATGATCAGATCAAGTTAAATAGCAATTTAGTTTCCCTTCTAGAGAAATGTATATTCAGGCAATATTTTTACCCCATTACCCTCCCTTAACAAACAAACAAAAGATGAAGAAGAAAAAGAAGGAAAACAGGAAGGAGAAAACAAGAAACAGCTAAGGTGCTTTGGCCTGCTTCTGAGCACACATGAATCCAGTGACATTAAAAAGGAGACATTCTGATTTCCCAGAAAACAGTGGAAACTAGTACATTTATTATTTCTGCTAAATTTATAGTCAGATTCCCTTTGCTGAGCCTTTGGGCATATCCATAATCTAAAACCATATTCTACAAAAGAGTGATGCTTGTTTTATGAGCAATTACACATGAAACAAATTGCTACAACGTAAAAGCAATACTTGCTCAATTACTAACTTGTCCTAGTATACTAAAAACACCCCCGCCCATACACACTTGCTTTAAAATATTAATAGTTCATATCATGGTTTAGGAAAAGATAATACAGGTTTAGATGCAATTTTATACCCCTTCTGGAACATGAGCAATTTTAAGATAAAGATGCATAAAAAGAGTCTTGAAGGAAAACATTGATACTTAGAGCTATGGCTATTGAAGTCTTTATTCTTAATATTCTAAAATTTTGCATGATCATTCTTTACTAGAAGTGAATAGAAAGAAACTGGATATAAACCATCCAGTTAAAGAGAGATATGTAAAGATAATGAATAACAAGAGTGACAACAACACTTGAAAGACTTCAGCTTTTATAATACCAGGCCAAACAACATACTTTCATACACTAGTTGGATTGCGTTAATACATTTAAATGTTTTTTGGCCGGGCACGGTGGCTCAAGCCTGTAATCCCAGCACTTTGGGAGGCCGAGATGAGCGGATCACGAGGTCAGGAGATCGAGACCATCCTGGCTAATACGGTGAAACCCCGTCTCTACTAAAAAATACACACACACACACATAAAAAACTAGCCGGGCGAGGTGGCTGGTGCCTGTAGTCCCAGCTTCGGGAGGCTGAGGCAGGAGAATGGCGTAAACCCGGGAGGCGGAGCTTGCAGTGAGCTGAGATCTGGCCACTGCACTCCAGCCTGGGCGACAGAGCGAGACTCCGTCTCAAAAAAAAAAAAAAAAAAAAAAAATGTTTTTAGAGTTATGTCCCTGGTGATGCCTGAACATTTGAAAGTATTTACAGAGGTTAATTTGGGACTACATTAGTGAGGCAATTTTCTAGCTATAGTTTGTGTTAGTTGTTCCTTTTAGATAGTGAGGTAATCAGGTTGTCTTTGCAATAAAGAAAATTTTAGGTCTTCTTGCAAATTATACACACAGCTACATTCTTTGATGATCATGGTGTAGATGCTTCTGAAAGATAGAAAAGGAAACTTGGAGTAATAACAGTACTCCAATATGTTTCCTGTTATCTGGACATAGTTTTTAACTGTCTAATTTACCTAAATTATCTCATGATGTCCCCATAAATTGAAGATACAATCTCATTCTCACCATTCCATTAACTGCCTATAATCTTATAATTTGTTTACACTTTCTCTAGTTTCCTTCTGGGCTGCCTCCGCACCTCAGCCTACACATTCTGGAACAGCTTCAGGCTTATTTCTATGATGTAGGAAGTTATTAAAATATGTTAATTTACTTGACTCAGATGACTTTAAATTAAGCCCTTATAATATCCTGCCTTCCAGGCTGTCCACCACTATGTAATACCTGGAACAAGATATTAGTTTGTCAATATTTACAGAAAGAAAGGAAAAGAAGAATGTTATGGCTTTTTCTCATAACTGCAGTCATATTCACTTATCTGTTCTATAATTTAAGTAAAATCAGTGATGGCGAACTTAGTGAATGCTTCTGTGGCAGGCAACTTCCCATACACTTTGCATGCTCTATGCTTAACCCATTTTTTGTAGATGAAGGCTGACTAGTTGAGTAGCTTTTACAATGTCATGGGTCTAATCAAGGACTCAGACCTTGCTGTGTCCCCAAGCTGCCTGTCTCTGGGCCAATGCTTTCAGCTTTTGTAATATGCAGGCTTTTAAATGTTACCACAGGTAGAAAGATGGACAAATGTTCCATGTTTTAATGCCATTTCTCTGCCTTGCAATCTCCTTTGTTTTTTTTTAAATATTAATATCATTTTGTAAATATGATTCTAGGGAAATATAGGTAAAGGCTTGGATTTATTCCTTTGAGAAATGTGGAGTGGTAATAGTTTTAAGAAGTAAGGTTTCATAAATCAAACTCTGCTAGAGTATGGAGAAAAAGATTGAAAAACATCTTTCCTTTGTCACAAATGATCTTCACCTTTTCTCTACTCCCAATTCTCACTTCCAGTATCTCTCTCTCTCTTTCAGTTATCAGTTCTCTCCCCACTGAACTACTTTCTGTTTCCCTAAGATGCATGGACCATCATCTCCTTGGAGATCTACACAGGATTTTTTTTCTGCCCTCCCCAATAGCATACCTGCAACTCTCTTGGGTATGTGGCCTTCAGGATTTTGCTTAAAGGCAATTTCCTCTGATTCTAGTTCTTTCAGTGTTAAGGCTGGGTTGAAGATCCTGCTTGGTGCACAAAACTCTATGGAACATACTGTGCAGTAATTACCTTTAAACTTGTCTATCTCTATATGTATTTAAGGGCATTGGATACCTCTTATTCATCTCAATTTGTGATGTGCTATTCAAAATATCAAATGGTGTTAGGACAGGCATTTGTGGTTTCAATACCAACATGAAGGTTGCCTCTTTTCCCCTTCCACCTTCCATGGTCTTTGCCTCTCTGGACAAGGTAAGGTTTGGGAAGTATGTGTGGAGTGGCTCTGTGGATTGTGAGAAAGGTGCCAGAGGTGATGTTCAGAAGCCAGGTAGTGGGAACTTTAAAGCAGGACTACACGTGGCCATCATGCAACCAGAAAGTCTCCAGACTTCAGCACTGAATGAAGCAGGGTTCAAGATCCCACTGTTGTAATAGGCATTAACTTTTAAGTTAATAAATATCATAAGGACACAGAAGATTCCCAGGGAACAGAAAGTGAGATGGGGGCCTTGGGGGCATCTGGGCAGTAGTTGTTTACCAAATCTAAAGAAGTATTTCAGGCCAGGCCTGGTGGCTCATGTGGTGGTCATGTCCAGCACTTTGAGAGGCCGAGGTGGGAGGTTCACATAAGCCCAGGAATTTGAGACCAGCCTGTAGAAACCCTGCCTTGATAAAAAACAAAAATAAGGCTGGGCGCAGTGGCTCACACCTGTAATCTCAGCACTTTGGGAGGCTGAGGTGGGCAGATCACTTGAGGTCAGGAGTTCGAGACCAGCCTGGCCAGCATGGCAAAACCCTGTCTCTACTAAAAATACAAAAATTAGCTGGGTGTGGTGGCCCATGCCTGTAATCCCATCTACTTGGAAGGCTGAGGCATGAGAATTCCTTGAACCCAGGAAGCAGAGGTTGCAGTGATCTGAGATCACGACACTGCACTCCAGCCTGGGTGATAGAGTGAGACTCTGTCTCAAATAAATAAATAAATAAATGGAAGAATTAGCCATGATGGCACATGCCTCTGGTCTCACCCACTTGAGAGGCTGATGTGGAAGGATCACTTGAGCCCAGGAGATCGAGGCTGCAGAGAGCCACGGTCACACCACTACACTCAGCTTGGGTGACTGAGTGGGAACCTGTCTCAAAAAAAAAAAAAAAAAAAAAAAAAAGTTTCAAACCACAACCGCATAGCAATGTTGCTTATATCCTCAGTCCAGAGTACACAAAAGGTGATCAGCTTTATGAAAGGATAGAAAAGTGGTTAAAATTATGGAGAAATACAATAATTTCTCCATAATTTGGAGAAATACAATAAGGGATGGGGAATGGGGATATATTTATTTTACCCAATTCCAAGAAATACAGGAATAAAAAGTGGCTGCATCAAGTGCTTAAGCACACAGTCCACACAAGCACACCACACACCAGATGAGGGCTCCATTTCTACCTCCTTGCATTCATGTAAAGCATTGTTGTTAATGTCATGAAATCCTATTCTCTTTCTACCTTCTGTCCTAGATAGAGCTTGGCAGTATTTCACTCACTATGAATGAATATGAAATTTTCTTCAGAATTTTACAGATGCAGAAACCAAAATTTAGGTTTAATTTTACCTGAAGCAAAATATATAAAATCAAGTGTGCATTGAGTGCTTTTCTCTGTGGTTGCAAACACACTTTAACATATTGGGAATGTGAAGAATCCTTGGGTGTTACAACGCTCATCTTTGATAACATAATAAATATCACAAAGTACACTCATTCTAAGGCACGTGTTCCTGGCCTATCAAATGCTATCAGGTACGGAATCACTTCAAGTATAGTCATGGAAACCTACAGTATGATTCCATGACTATACCTGACAGCATTTGAGTTAATCGGAAGAGAAAGGACAGTTCAAGTGAGTCTCCCGAAGGCAAGCGTAGGAACCTAAGATAGAGGTTTTTTTAAGGAAAAATCTGGGAACACATATAATAGAAATCCATCCTATGGAATCTGAGAAAGATACAGTTTATTAATATTGAGTCATTAATTTATTACATAATTAAGAGAGCCTACTATGTGTGAAGGTACAGATTAACAAGATTGGTAGGTTGCTGATTCCATGAAGTCTACCTTTTAAAACATTGTAAGCATGGTGCTAAACAGATAAATGGCACAGTACAAGGGAGTGTTGTGTTACGTGAAGGCATGTATGGAAAAAAATGAATAGATGAATGAATGCTGAAATTGAAGAGGTTGATGAATTTGAGATAAGAAGTTTAAGAAATACTCTCAATAGGTCAGCAATTCGAGACCAGCCTGATCAACATGGTGAAACCCCGTCTCTACTAAAAATACAAAAGTTAGCCAGGTGTGGTGGTACGTGCCTGTAATCCCAGCTGCTTGGGAGGCTGAGACAGGAGAACCACTTGAACCCAGGAGGCGGAGGTTGCAGTGAGGTGAGATCACGCCACTGCACTCCAGCCTCGGAGACAGAGCGAGACTCCATCTCAAAAAAAAAAAAAGAAAAGTATCCATAGAAAAGAGTTAAGGTAAAGTTTATAAGGAATGTGTCAAATATTGCACAAGAGACCCCAGCAAATAAGTCTTTCGCACTCCAAGAAGAGTCAGTGTTCAACACAATTTAGTGTGACACTTCATTGGGAGGAAGCTAGTTCCTTCCAGAGGTAAACTCTGTTTGTTTCAGCAGGTTAGAGGGGACATACTGTGTGTCTTATAGTCTATATTGGTCTATATTGATCCTCTGCAGTCGAATATATCAAGTTCATATTGTAGATTTCTGGGAGAGGAGACATAATCTCCAAAATCAAGAAGCTTATCTAATACTTTGTTAACCAAATATCTTAAGAAATTATCGGCCGGGCGCGGTGGCTCAAGCCTGTAATCCCAGCACTTTGGGAGGCCGAGACGGGTGGATCACGAGGTCAGGAGATCCAGACCATCCTGGCTAACACGGTGAAACCCCGCCTCTACTAAAAAACACAAAAAACTAGCCGGGCGAGGTGGCGGGCGCCTGTAGTCCCAGCTACTCGGGAGGCTGAGGCAGGAGAATGGCGTAAACCCGGGAGGCGGAGCTTGCAGTGAGCTGAGATCCGGCCACTGCACTCCAGCCTGGGCGACAGAGCGAGACTCCGTCTCAAAAAAAAAAAAAAAAAAAAAAAAAAAAAAAAAAAAAAAAAAGAAATAATCATGAAAAATGTAAGAAAAAAATAAATACATGTCATGCAGCATATGCAATATTCAATAGTATATTTAAAAGATTAATAGAATTTTACCACTAAGATGGACCTAAATAATTGAAACTAAAATTTTAATTTTAGACGTGATTGCTTTCTTTTAGAAAGGCAATTAGAGTTAATACATACCTATCTCCCCCAACATGCTAAATAATTCTGCTTGTTATTCTTTCTTTTCTTTTTTTTTTTTTTTTTTTTTTTTTTTTTTAAAAATTTTTTTTTATTTTTTTTG
>NW_016807151.1:3236693-3246574 GCF_001698545.2 Rhinopithecus bieti | reverse complement strand
TTTTTTTTTTTTGTCATATGTTAATATAGAAACAGAATTGATGTTAACCTGAGACTTCTAGAAATCCAAGTTCCCAAGCTTTGCTTTTTAGACAGTTTTAAAATGAGTTCAGAGTGAAGATTTGAAAATCTTGTTACTGTCTGAAAAAAAAAAAAAAGTTAATACTGAGGGAAAAGAAATTAGAGGAGAAAGGAGCCCTACATATGAAAATTACCCTCCACTAACTGCTTTTGTGAAAGAAATAAGTAATTTCTTTGTATTTAAGTAATGAAGAGAGACAGCCTTTGATACAATTAACAATTACTGGTAAATTTCTATCAAATGAATATTCAAAGATGAAAATATTGACCCACTAGTAGTCAGTACTAAAATACTAAAAGAATTTAATATTACATTTTAAGGAAAAAAATTAAGGCATTTTATTCCTTCACATCATCAGTAACTTTCAGCAACTTTATTTTGTACAGTTAGTTGAAATCTTAGGGCAAGGTAAGATGGCATACAACATTTTTTTGAGTTAGCTCCTCTGAGAAATGAGCCGTGTTTACTTGTAAAGACTCAAGTACAAACAAATCTTATTTTATTGCACTTTGGAGATACTGTGTTGTTTTTACAAATTGAAGGTTTGTGGGCAACCCTACATTGAGTAACTCTATCAGCGCCATTTTTCCAACAGCGTATGCTTACTTTATGTCTCTGTGTCTCATTTTGGTAATTCTTGCAATATTTCAAACTTTTAAAATATTATCATATATGTTATAGTGATTTCTGTTCAGTGATTTTTGATGTTACTGTTGTAATAGTTTTGTGGTGCCATGAACCATGCCCATGGCATGGCAAACTTAATCGATAAATGTTGTGTGTTCCGATAGCCCCCACCACGTGGCTTTTCCGCCGTTTCTCTCCCTCTTCCTGGGTCTTCCTATTCCCTGAGACATAACAACACTGACATTAGGTCAATTAATAACCCTACAGTAATCTCTAAGTGTTCAAGTCAAAGTAAGAGTTGCATGTCTCTCACTTTAAATGAAAAGTTAGAAATGATTGCTGGGCATGGTGACTCATGCCTGTAATCCCAGCACTTTGGGAGGCCGAGGTGGGCGGATCACCTGAGGTCAGGAGTTCGAGACCAGCCTGAGCAATATGGAGAAACCCCCGTCTCTACTAAAAATACAAAATTAGCCGGGCATGGTGTTGCATGCTTGTAATCCCAGCTACTCAGGAGGCTGAGGCAGGAGAATCACTTTAACCCAGGAGGCAGAGGTTGTGGTGAGCTGAGATCATGCCATTGCACTCCAGCCTGGGCAACAAGAGTGAAACTCCGTCTCAAAAAAAAAAAAAGTTAGAGATGATTAAGTTTAGTGAGGAAGGCATGACAAAAGTTGAGACAGACTGAAAGTTACATCTCTTGCACCAGTTAGCCAAGTTGCAAATGCAAAGGAAAAGCTCTTGGAGGAAATTAAAAGTACTACTGCAGTGAATACACAAAGGTTAATAAAACCTTATTGTTGATATGGAGAAAGTTTGAGTGGTTTGGATAGATGAAAGCAGCCAAAACATACCCCTGCATGTAACCCTAATCCAGAGATAGGCTCTACTGCTCCAATTCTTTGAAGGCTGAGAGAAGGCAGAAGTTGCAGAAGAAATGTTTAAAACGAACAATTTGGCTTATAAAATTTAAGAAAAGAAGCCATCTCTGTAACACAAAAGTGCAAAGTGAAGCAGCAAGTGCCTATGTAGAAGCTGCAGCAAATTTTCCAGAAGATACAGCAAGACAATTGATGAAGGCAGCTGCACTAAACACTAGATTTTCAAGGCAGATGAAACAGTCTTAAAAAGGAAGATGTCATCTAGGATTTTCTTAGCTAGAAAGAAGTCAATTCCTAGCTTCGAAATTTCGAAGGACAGACTGACTTTTATTAGGAGCTAAAACAGCTGCTGACTTTAAGTTGAAGCCAATGCTCATTTATCATTTCAAATATCACAGGACCCTTAAGAATTATGCTAAATCTACTCTGAGTAAGCTCTATAAATGGAAACTAAGCCTGGGTGGTAGCCACATCTGTTTATAGCATGGTTTACTGAGTATGTTAAGCCTACTGTTGAGACCTACTATCTATAAATATTTTTTTCAAAATATTACTGCTCATTGACAATGCATCTGGTCACCCAGTAGCTCTGAGGGAGATATACGCAGAGATTAATGTTATTTTTATACTTGTGAATATAGCATCCTTTCTGTAGCACATGGATAAAGGCGTAATTTTGACTTTCAAATATTATGATTTAAGAAATACATTTCATGGCCAGGCATGGTGGCTTACGCCTGTAATCCCAGCACTTTGGGAGGCTAAGGCGGGCGGATCACTTGAGATCAGGAGTTCAAGACCAGACTTACCAACATGGTGAAACCTAGTAAAAATACAAAAATTAGCCTGGTATGGTGGTTGGCGCCTGTAATCCCAGCTGCTCGGGAGGCTGAGGCAGAAGAATTGCTTGAACCTGGGAGGCGAAGGTTGCAGTGAGCAGAGATCACTCCACTGCACTCCAGCCTGGGCATCGCAGTGAGACTCAGTCTCAAAAAATAAATTAATTAATTTAAAAAAATACATTTCATAAGATTACACCTACTGCTATACTAATCCCTCTGATGGATCTCAGCATAGTAATTGAAAAACATTTGGAAAGGATTCACCATTGTAGATGTCATTGAGAATATTTGTGATTGATGGGAGGAGGTAAAATATCAACCTTAACACAAGTTTGGAAGAAGTTGATTCCAACCCTCCTCAATGACTTAGAAGGGTTCAAGACTTTAGTAGAGGAAGTGACTGCAAGTAAGGTAGATATAACAAAAAAAAAAAAAAAAAAAAAAAAAAAAAAAAAAACTGGAATTAGAAGTGGAGCCTGAAGATTGGACTGAATTGCTGTAACTCATGGTAAAACTTTAATGGATGAGGAGTTGCTTTTTAATGGATGATCTAATAAAGTGGTTTCTGGAAATGAAATCTACTCCTGGTAAGATGCTGTAAATATTGTGAAATGACCACAAAGGATTTAGAATATGTTATAAACTTAGTTGATAGAGCAGTATCAGGATTTGAGGTGTATGAGACCATTCTTGTGTTTCTGTAAAGAAATACCTGGGACTGGGTAACTTACAATGAAAAGAGGTTTAAGTGGCTCATGGTTCTGCAGGCTGTACAGGAAGCATGGCATCAGCATTTGCTCAGCTTCTGGGGAGGCCTCAAGGAATTTTTACTCATGGCAGAAGGTGAGGCAAGAGCAAGCATGTCACATGGTAAAAGCAGGAGTGAAAGAGAGTGGTGGTGTGGGGTGCCACACACTTAAATATTTAGATCTCAAGAATACTTACTATTGCAAGAACATCACCAAGCCATGAGGGATCCACCCCCATCACCCAAACACTTCCCATCAGGCTCTGCCTTCAACACTGAGAACTAGATGTCAACATGAGATCTGGGGAGGGACGTATGTCCAAACTCTATCAGAGAAGATTGACTCCAATTTTGAAAGAAGTTCTTCTGTGGATCAAATGCTATTGAACAGTATTGTACACTACAGAGAAATTTTAGTGAAAGAAAGAGTCGACGGATGTGACAAACCGTATTGTTGTCTCATTTTAAGAAATTTCCACAGCAACAACAACCTTTAGCAACCAACACCCTGGTCAGCAGCCATCCACATTGAGAGAAGACCCTCCACTAGCAAAAAGATTACTACTCGCTGAAAGCTCAAATAAGCATTAGCATTTTTTAGCAGTAAATAATTTTTAATTAAGGTATGTGCATTTTTTAGTCATAATACCACTGCACATTTAAAAGACTAGCATAAACATAACTTTAATATGCCCTAGGAAACCAAAAAAATTGTGTGGCTCACTTCATTGTGATATTTCCTTTATTTTTACGGTCTGGATCCAAACCCACAATGTCTCCAAGGTGTGCCTGTATTTATTATTTAGTCATTTTTGTGTACCAAGACCCAGTGTTCTCTTGCCATTTATTCATTTTTTTAAATCTATTTTTAAAGTAGTTGTCTTTAAAATTTAATATATCATTCTGTTGCCTACATCACTTAAGAGTTATTGAATTTGGGCACAGATACATTTGCTATTTAACAGATAAAATTAAATGCTATGTCGAATTGTTGTTATTTCTTACAAGGATTTGAAGTAACTGTAGCTGAAGTCTAAATAAACAGGACCATCAAGTGCAGATGTAGAATTAGTATCTCATTCTATCCTCATCCTTTTTCTACATATATATCAACCCCAACATGCTTGTTTATTTATTTTAAATGATCATATACATTTTATAAGCACTGAACCAGACATGCAAATGAGAGATTGAGTCTCAGATAAATACAGTAAGTTCTCTTTGCATCTTATGTTGCTCATCTTATGCTCTGGCATTATACTCCCATTAGTGTAGAATTTCAGGTATTCTAATGCCTAAAAGAATTTATGCAGGTTTCAGACTCATTACAGTCTAGAATAAAATCCAGTTCTTAGGTTTTCTTTTCCAGTGCTTTAATAATAAGCCAAAGTCTTCTATATGAAGCTATTTGACAATTACATATAAAATTACATAGAAATCAAATATCTTGCTAAATTGTGTGTGTTGTAAACACTGAAGAAGTTTCGCAGTGATAGTGAATATTGAGGAATGAGGAACTGTTGCTCCCATAAGATTAACACAGGTACACAGTGGTATTGACCAGGGCAAGAGTAAGTCAAAATATGCTATATGGACAGGTGTGTTAAGAAGTGTTTTAGCTGTATGTCAAGTGTGCTGATCCTACATCTACATCTGTCCAAATATACACAAATATTTACCAGTCACCATTTGCCATTCAATAGCTAATCCAAATCATGGCGAGTAGGATGTACTCAATCAATGCCGCCAAAGTAAATTTAGTCACATTCCACCTCTGCTCTTTTAAAGAGGAAAATATAAAGCTTTGTTTTACACTAATTCAGTTTGCCTTTCATCATTATAACAAAAGAGACTAAAGTGGAGCAGAAAAAAATTACTATCTCTACACAAAGCACCATTTTGTCAAATAATTTTCTAGGCCTTGAGAAATAACAGATATACTGTTACAAATTGCCCTAAACTACATGTGATTCTTGAAAGATATGAGAAAACTGGAAAGTAATGATTAAATGTAATAGGTTTCCTTATACCCTGACATTGAGAGATGAGACCTGATGAGGGAGAGATAGCCATGCCCCTCAGGCTTCCTTAAAGCAGGTAACATTGCTTTGAAAATCTTATGAGATAGTATTTCTAGTTTTAGGATTTCCAATGTGGGTTTCCAGGTTAATTGTGACTTGCATTAAATGGTGCCTCTTTAGCATCTTTTATAGACAATGCTTGAAAGTGGATCTAATAGAATGTGGCCGACTCCAAACCTTGGGATAATGGTGCCAGCTGAGGCATTTTCAGGAAGTTATTTTGATACATAGCTGCTATAAGTAGCTTGAACATGACTATTCTTCAATAATATGGCAAGTATATTAAAACATCCTAGAAGTTATGTTATAAGAATAGTTAGGGCATAGGACCATACTTCCTAGATGGAGTAACTCTTGCAATCACTTCACTTAGTGCCTTAGTCACCTCTCATTTGTTGTGACATAGCTTATTTATTTGTCCCAAAACCAAACGGGTAATGTTGTAGGAGTATTTTCAGAAGCCTCTCTTACTTACAAAATCTCTATAGAATGTAGAGCACATGACTGAATGTTATGCATTTGAATGTCACCTGTGAAGGTGTTATGTTATGAAAAACAGCAGCTGTGGCACTGAGACATAGAGATCAACAGTATCATCCTATTTAGTAATGCTATTATTGTTTTCATAGTTTTGGGTCTAAATTGGTGATTACTTTAACATTATGAGTGACATGTAAGTACCTCATAATGTACTAAGTCGGGACCCAATTCTGGAAACTAACTAGCTCCTTTTGCTTCTCAATAAACCAAGGACAACAAAAGCAAAAACTGAGAAGAAAGATTCTAGGAAGATTCATTCATTGTTTATGCCAATCACAGCCAAGTGCATGCTGCAAAATAACTAATTAAAAGACACATAGTGGCTGGGCCTGGTAGCTCATACCTGTAATCCCAGCACTTTGGTGGATCACCTGAGGTCAGGAGTTCAAGATCAGCCTGGCCAACATGGTGAAACTGCATCTTTACTAAAAATACAAAAAATGTAGCTGGGCATGGTGGTGCATGCCTGTAATCTCAGGTACTCAGGAGGCTGAAGCAGGAGAATCACTTGAATCTGGGAGATGCAGGTTACAGTAAGTAGAGATCGTGTCACTGCACTCCAGCCTCAGTGACAGAGTGACTCCATCTCAAAAAAAAAAAAAATAAATAAAATAAGTGTGGGGCACATAGTGACTTTGTACAAGAGTCTCAGGTATTTAATATGTATGCCTGGTGACAGGCCCTTATGATATATTCTTTTGTGTGTTTTTTTAAATACCAAGTCATTCATCTAGTCTTAAATTTGAATGGAATCTAGAACATACTTCAGACATCAATTCACTCAGTTCACAAATAGGGAAATTATACAGGCTAATAAGTTGTTTTAAATGGCGGAAATTTAGAAATTGGCTTCCATGGTGGCTCAGATCTAAGATCTCATCTTTTCTTGGTGTATTTTGTATTGTTTAAGCTCTATTACTTCTTCTTATGGCTTCATTGAATTTTGTCATTTTTTGTGTGCTGATAAAAAATAAAATGTAATTTTAAATACATATAAAATAACAAAATGTTAGTTTCAGAATCACTGAAGATATGGAAGCAGTGTAGAAAAATGTAGGAGACTACAGATCACAGCAAACTCTGTGAAATGCCCTCCTTTTTGTTGCCATCTGCTTGTCATTGACATGGCTTTTACTGTCTCTGAGGCACTGAATCAATACGTTGTCATATTGAGTGATAATATTACATGTAATTATCTCCAAGAGGATTTTGGATGCAATAATGACTCTTTGTGACTTCTCTTTCTTCTCTTTCTTTTCCAAAGCAGAGAAAGGTTGCATACGTTGGGCAGCAAATGACTACATATAATTTATGTTTTTGAGAACAGCTAATTCCTGACCTACAATTCAGCATTACAGGAAATGAGTTAATTTAAAAAATGTATAAATAGAGAGACAGTTCATTTTCAAAGATATTTTTAACATTTCTTGTTGAAAATGTCTGCTATAGGAGAAAAGAGAACCCTATTACCTTGTTGGTGGGAATGTGAGTTAGTATAGACACTATGGAGAAGAGTATGGAGATTCTTCAAAAACTAAACCTACAACTATCATATGAACCAGCAATCCTACTGCTAGGTGTATACTGAAAAGAAAGGAAACCAAAGCCAGGCGTGGTAGCTCACGCCTATAATCCCAGAACATTGGGAGGCAGGGGCAGGCGGATCACAAGGTCAAGAGATCGAGACCATCTTGGCCAACATGGTGAAACCCCATCTCTACTAATAATACAAAAATCAGCTGGGCATGGTGGCATGCACCTGTAGTCCCAGCTACTGGGGAGGCAGAGGCAGGACAATTGCTTAAACTGGGGAGGTGGAGGTTGCAGTGAGCCGAGATTTCTCCGCTGCACTCCAGCCAGGTGACAGAGCGAGACCCTGTCTCAAAAAACAAAAACAAAAAGCAAACAAAAAACAGAAATCAGTATATCTGATTTTGATAACTTCATCAAGAGAAGAGATATCTGCATTCCGATGTTTCTTGCAGCACTATTCACTATAGCCAAGATTCAGAAGCTACTTAAATGGCCATGATTAAAAGAATAGATGAATACATTTTACATCAGAATGCATAAAGAACACACAAGTGAAACAAAGTTAAGTACAACAAACCAAAAGAAAATAAATGCATTATATAAAGAAGTTCAAAGGTGAGTATCTAGAATATTTAGATCTATGTAATAGAAAAACAAGTCAAAATTCAAAATAGCAAACCAATAAGAAAATGAACAAAATATAAGCAAGAAAATCACTAAGTAAAAAATTTAAAAGAAAATATTTTCAGGCACACACACAAAAAGGAAATACAAATTAAAATATTACAATTATTGCAAATGAGATAAGAACAATAATCATGTTTGGTAATATCAAATATTAACAATGTGGTGGGAAAGTGGACACTCTCAAAATGAACTGGCAGCAATGAATATTCATAAGTCACATTGGACGGCAACTTGATTACATTTGTTAATATATAAAGTACACTTGATCAAAGGCCACTTCCTAGTTCATACGATAGAGAAATAGTTACACAGATATTCTACATGTTCAGCCAAGTTAGTACTCCAAAATAGATTGCAGGTAAGAATGTGAGTTGCAGTAAAGTATGTACAATATGACACCATTTACTGAAAGCTAATGAATTCAGAACTATATTTTTATAAGACAATAATGCAAAATGATCAGCAGTAAAATGATCAGCAAATTGATAGCCTCTAGAGAATGGAGTAAATGGATGTTGGGAGTTAGAATAAACAGAATTGGTTGTGTTTTTTAAGGCTATAGATTCATCTTTCATTTATATAATTGATATGGTTTTGCTCTGTGTCTCCAATAAAATCTCCTCTTGTAGCTCTCATAATTCCCATGTGTTGTGGGAGGGACCCAGTGGGAGACGATTGAGTCATGGGATCAGGTCTTTCCTGTGCTGGACTCATGATAGTGAATGGGTCTCACAAGATATGATGGTTTTAACAACGGGAGTTTCTCTGCACAAGCCCTCTCTTTTCCTGCTGCCATCCAGTAAGATGTTACTTGCTCCTCCTTGCCTTACGCCGTGATTGTGGGGCCTCCCCAGCCATGTGGAAACGTGAGTCCAAGGAACCTCTTTTATAACTTGTCCAGTCTTGGGTATGTCTTTATCAGTAACATGAAAACAGACTAATATAATATTTAAATGAAATAAGACAATATCCATGAAAAGGAATAAAAGTAATAAGGAAATAGAATTTCTAGAATATGGGAGAGTGGTAAATTTTAGATTAAACTGTGAGTGTATATTCTATCCCATTCTATGAGTGAGGTAACCTACAGAATGGGAGAAAATATTTGCAGACTACCTACTCAACAGGAGATTAACAACCTGAATATATAAGAAGCTCAAACAACTCAATAGGAAAAATGCAATTGGAGTTTTAAAATGGGCAAAAGATCTGCATAGACATTTCTCAAAAGAATTCATAAAATATCAGATATTTGAAAAATTATTCAACATCACTGATCATCAGAGAGACGCAAATCAAAAAGACAATGAGACAGGTAAATACAGGCACTAGCTAGGATGTGAGAGAACACATATTCTTTTGTAGTAGACCAATTTTACCATCCTGACCCCAATATGCCTCTGTTCCTTGATTCCATCTGCTAGATTTATCTGAGCTTAGGTTTTCCTCCTATTATTTTGAAGAAAAAATTTACACATATATGTATATAAATATATCAATATATAAGTTTATACATCAAATATATAATATGTATTTGCATACATAAATATTTAAATGTTATATTCAAATAAAACATAGATATATTTAGATAAATATTTAAATATATAAATGTAGATGCCGGTATCTGTATATATTTATATATTTAAATATATTATATAACTATAGACATATAATAGACATTTATAGAACTCTCCACCCCAAATCAACAGAATATACATTCTTCTCAGCACCACATCGCACTTATTCCAAAATTGACCACATAATTGGAAGTAAAGCACTCCTCAGCAAATGTAAAAGAACAGAAATTATAACAAACTGTCTCTCAGACCACAGTGCAATCAAACTAGAACTCAGGACTAAA
>NW_016807151.1:3234234-3236427 GCF_001698545.2 Rhinopithecus bieti | reverse complement strand
ATAAAAATATATAGATTATATATAATCTCTAAGAGATCACTTATGAGATTTCTCAAATAATTTCATAACATAATGGATTATAAAATAATTATCTTCTATGTTCTGTTTTGTCTTTCTTCCAAGGTCAAGTTTTTTGTTTGCATATGTTAACATTTTGTGGTGTTCTTTCATTAGGCATTCACATTAAGGATGAAGGACTTCATAACTGACTCATCTTCCTGCTGTCGATAAAGTAAAAATGTTTTATTCTTTGATTTGTTTTTTTCTGCCTATTTTCATAAGAAAATCCCTTCCAGTTTTCAATTTCAAGATAGCTGACAACCTCCCATTTTCTTTTCTGTTATGGGCTTCTCTTTTGTAGAAAATCCATGTATTTATTTTATTAGTTATTAGGAGAAACAAAGGCAAATGCTTTTTAGACAAGAAGTGGAGATTGCCCATGCCAATTTCATTTTGTGTTTTTTCAAATTCCTAGCACTTTTGTTTTTCCATTATAATCTCTATATACGTTTAAATTACATTGACAAAACATTTTATATGCTGTATATTCTTATAATTTAAATTGTAGAACACTGTATTTTCTTAATTATCTTCAATAAGAAGATTAATCCATGCATCATTCATCCACAAAAAGTTTCTGTTTAATAGATACTTAATATTTGTCATTCATGAGAGTATATACCAGGATTAAAGGATGAATCAGGCCCAGTTTTACCAGAGCTAACACAGTGGTAATTCTTATGAAATACTTGACAAGACTGCTAACTTGAAATTTTGCACTCTCTATGCAATTTAGAGATCCTGCATTCCAGATTCTATTTAGCTCCCTCTTGACTTCAGTTTCCTCTGGCAAAAATTGCTGCCCTCATCTTTCTATATAACTCACTAAACACAAAGTTGAAAGTGAATTTTTGCCTGAATGTATTAGATAGCTTTCATATTCTGGGAAACCTCATTTATAATGTGAAATCCCCCCCGGGCCAAAGATAGGATGAAGAAATAGATCCGACTCCCTTAGGTGGAAAGAAAAAAATACAGATTTTATTGTCTTTTTAGAGATCTAATTCTGTCTTTAATCAGAATTTGTTTTAATTATAATTATTTTAAATTACATTATAATGAATTATAATCAATTGTCAGGTTAGAATTTTCACCACTTACCTGATGGAAGGAAAATGGAATATTTGAATAGTAAGGATTGTGCCTATATATGGGTAAGGACAAAACTTTTTTTAATTGAGTGGCCTTTGTCTAAGTTATTTATTATATTTATCCCACTTAGTCCAATTATAACACTGTCTTATGCCATTTGAAAGTTGAATGTCTCTAAATATGACAGCTTTACTGAAGTCACTTTGAAACTCAAAAACATTGTAGAAAATATTGACAAAACAATATTGTTCAAAACCTTTATTTTTCAACTAAAACTGCCCAGGAATTGAAAGTAAATATGCTTTAATTGATTTCATGTTATCTCCGTTTTTAAATGTAAAAGAGTGATTTGTGATGTGGCAAAGAGCAAAATATAGTGTTACCACCTTTTTGTCTCTCTCTGTAACAGAATATTAAGTAGTTCCACCTTCTGTGCTCTAGGTTGAAGACTATCAGTTATGCACAAAACAGCATTCTACTCTAGTAAGCATACAATTCATCTTGCTTTTGTTAAACTAAAGAAAGCAATTTTCTGATCCTTAGAAGTTGCACAGTGTTGTATAAGATGTAGCGATATACAACTTGTTAAGGCATATTAATATAAAATAAATTAAATACCTTTGTAAGGCGGTGAGTCCAAAATTTGACGATCTATGCAGTACATCTCATCCTTTTCTCAGTCTCTTTACTTTAAGACAATTCTTGGTGGACATGACTGTTTTATTACCTTTATTTTTTGTAAAATTTTAAATATTGCAAATATTTAGCAATTTGAATATTTTCTTAGGTAATTTAAAATTGCAATAGCTTTTGCTGTTAATATTTTTTATCAACATTTTGTAAATGTTATGGTGAGTAGGAGAAAACTGTTCCAATTAAGTCTATATAAATAAAGAAAACTGAGATACAGTAAGCCCCTTTTATCTGAAGATGTAGGTTTCAAGACCCCAGGTGAATGCCTAAAAACATGGATAATACAAAACCCTAAGAGTGGTATGAATTTTCTTTTTTTTTTAATTTTTTTTTTTTTTTTTTTTTTTT
>NW_016807151.1:3188088-3232997 GCF_001698545.2 Rhinopithecus bieti | reverse complement strand
TTTTTTTTTTTTTTTTTTTTGAGACGGAGTCTCGCTGTCTCCCAGGCTGGAATACAGTGGCTCGATCTCAGCCCACTGCAGTCTCTGCCTCTCAGGTTCGTGCCATTCTGCCTCAGCCTCCGGAGTAGCTGGGACTACAGGCGCCTGCCAGCATGCCCGGCTAATTTTTTGTATTTTTTTTTTAGTAGAGATGGGGTTTCACTGTGTTAGCCAGGATGGTCTGGATCTCCTGACCTCGTGATCCACCCGCCTTGGCTTCCCAAAGTGCTGGGATTACAGGCGTGAGCCACCGCACCCTGCCTTGGTATGCATTTTCAGTCTCATACCCGAGAGCGCTACCAAATGACTAATGAACTGATAACATGGAGCGTGGATACGCTGGACACAGGAATGATTCACATGCCTGGAGGATGAAGCAGGTCAACAGGAGATTTCATCATGCTTCCAAGAATGGTGTAAAATTGAAAACGTATGAATTGCCTATTTCAGAATTTTCCCAATTAATATTTTTGGATTGATGTCCATGAGTAGCTGAAACCTTGAAACCGTGAGTGAAAAGGAACTACCATCATTTGAAAAACATCTTCATCAAAATACCTTAATCCACAGATATAATCTCAATAAATAGAGCTTTTATTGGCAATGACCATGGATAATAAAAGTTGATGCATAAACTGATTTGTTCTTTCAAACTCAACTTTCTGAGTAAAATCTCAAAGGCTCCGTTTAATTCAAGGTAAAGGACTAAAGGGCATTGCTTCAAGGGACAAAATAAAACAAAGTCTTTCTCTGATTGGAGCTAAAGGAACTTTATGGATTACATCATGTATAACATAATACATGCAATTTCAAAGCCACTTTGATTCATAACCTAAATGTGCTTCATAATGTAAGGCCAATAACTCTTAATGAGAAACTGCCAAAAACTGTAATAAGAAACTGGTGACAGCCATTAGCCTTGCTTGTCTTTAAGATTTTGTGTGTGTGATTACAGGCCCAGCTGACTTACCTTTCATACAGTGAAAATTTGAAGAAGTACTCAGAGGAAAACATGAAAATTGATCCTTGTTACATATTACAAACAATTAAAAAGAGATAAAAAGTAACATCATCAAACTCCTCTCCTTTTTGCTGGTTCTTATTTTATTATTAATTTATATTTTTTGAAAGATTCATAGCACTATTCCAAAATGGCTTACATAATTTTGTATAGAAAATGTGCATACGTTGGTGTATTTCTGATGTATATTCATGAAGTAAAATACAATTAAGTCAAAACTTTTATGTTGATGTTGTTTCTCTTTTGTTGTTTGATTTTAATTTAAAAATTTTTTTCATTGAGGTAAAATATGCATATATAATTTACCATCTTTCCCATTTTAAGTGCACAGTTCACTGTTAAGAAATGCATTTATATTCTTTTTTTTCTCTTTGATTTTCATTTTATTGAGGTTCCGGTACAACCAACCTAGTCAGTGGTACCTCAGATTTTCATGTTGTGTTATGGGACAAAATTACTTACCTGCCCAGTTTCATTATCAGGAGTACAAGTATATGCCATTTATTATTGTTTGAAGGACAAATCTACAGCTAGTTTTCTAGCATCCAGGACTTCAGGACTTTAGTGGGTGTGTAAAGGGGTGGTAAGGAGAGACAGAAAATGAGGCTGTGAAAGTCATTCACTTAAGCAGTGGCAACCAAACCAACATACAAGCAATGGCCTCTTTTTGCTTTTTTAAATTAGTAAATAATGTTTCTCTAAATAATAATTTTTAATAATTTTACACCTTGTCTGTTAATTTCCTATGTCACGGGAAGGTTCATCTCACTTTCCTTTCTTCTTTCAAAGCAAATGGTTTCCATTGCCATTTTATGAAATGAGGGAAGCATCCTTCAGCTTACCATGTTTCTCTTATTTAGACCTTTGACACCTTCATTGCATGTTCTTATTTTAAATATTTCTCTCAGTATATTAATTGGAGACTTATTTTTTATTTCCTAATTTATCATTTCCTTAAGTTTTATGGTGTTTTCCCTCTCTCTATTTATTTTTGTGGGTATTTTTTCAGATGGCAAATGTTCTTCAAGTCTCTCTCAGCTTTATGTTGCCTCTTTTCCTATTTAAGAATCAAGACATTCAAAGACTGACTCTTGGTGGGCAAAGGTTGTCCCCTGCAAAGTTCACTCTGGGTTCGGCAGATGAGGAGTTGGTCATATTGTTGGGAGTCTTCTGGAGTGCTAGAAGAAAATGGTTTTACCCATAATAGCTACCTTCTTTTCTCCAACTATTTAACATATTTTATCTTTTTCCCTGCCCAACCACCCAACAACCTCTTCTTCCTTTTGGCAGGAAGTGTTAGGTTTCCTGATATCTGAGGTGAGACAAGCGAGGCAGTTCTTAACATTCACTTTCAATTAATCTGTCTCCGTAAAGTACCATTTCCAACTTTCCTTATAACTTCTATCTCTGACATAAGAGCCTGTCTGACTTTCTGTTGTGCAATTCAGACACATTCTCTGGTTTATCTCTTTGCATATGCACTAGGTCCTGGCTCCTGCTGCCGTTTAAAATCTCCTAATCTTTTTCCTGAGCTTGTTGAAATCTCTGCTTCTTGTAGCTTCTTTATTCGCCCCACGATTATGGCTTTTTACCAGTATTTTTCCCTTATTGTAATTTTACTTAAGCAATGAGAGGAAATAAACATACCCTGCCTTGTAAACTTGAAGCATTATTATCTTTTTTGGACATAAATAATTTGGACAAAATATTTACTTTCCAAAGTGAATAATAAAAACTTACACATTCACAAGTTGTTACCAAGTAAGTCTATATTTCCTAAAAGAAAAGATTGCGAATAATTACTTAATTGAATTACTAATGACGAATTAGATTAGTCAGCTAATCTTCATAATACAGGCTTCTAAGTTGGTATTGATTTTTTTCTCTGTAATTCTTGAAAACGCATATTGAAGTTTATAATTTTAGGCAATTGCACAATTAACAATAGCTGTTCAAATTAGGCATGAAGAAAGTATGCTATATACAGATGGCAACCTGACTTGAGCTGTCTGTCACTTTAAGAAGGAATTACCCCACTGGAAACTTCCTTATAACTTCTATCTCTGTAATTATACATTACATCCATATTATTTCTTCTTTTTGCTTTCTTCCCATACCCTCTGCCTGTCTGTTGGTTTATAGATCACTTCCAATGCACATTATCTTTGCCAGAATAGATGGCAATGCCTTTCCCTTGTTTGGTCACCTGTAAAAATTATATCCGTTGCTCAAATGTTCATTCAGGTAAGACCTCCTTGGTGATGCCTTATGGCCTCTCAGAGTTCCTGATCTCTGTAAATCAGTCTATTATGAAAATTGCATTGTTATACTTTCATATTTCTTTCAATTTGTTTGTAAATGTTTGCAAGGTGGAAATGCATTTTTAAATCACCTACTCCTGGTTTTCAACTTAGCCTTTTTCCCTTAGAATATGTGAAAACGTATGTATTTAACAAATTAATTATATGAATATATGTTACATTTATGCTGTCAAAGAAAAATTACAGTGGACAAGTTTAAAAAGCAAGAAAGACTTTATTCAAGACTATTGCAATGGGGGAAAATTATACTTAACTCCGCTAGAACAAAAGGTGGGAGAGTTTTTAAGCACAAGAGAGAACTAGTAGAAGTAGTTGGAGGGTGTTAGGGAGAGGTTGGTCAGTGTGATCAGGTCATCTGTGTTTGCTAACTGTCCTTTATCAAAGTCAGGCTCCAACCTTTCAACAGAGATCGGAAGATAGGGACTCTATCTTTCTTCATGATTATATTTCAAAGGAATGGCTCTCATGTGTTGAGATACACATTTCTGGGTTGTAGAAGATTTACATCTTGAAGGGCCAGAAAAAGAATTTACAATGGAGAGTTTTCAAAGTAAATACTCTAAGAAAATGTAGGTCAAGGACCTATGGTCAAGATGAAACCTAATTAGTCAAACTGAGAGGAACTCCGATAAAAAATCTCATCTGGAAACAACTGGCTTATATATATTTAAGAATTATTTAATGTATTCTTAACCAAAACAATATTTTAAAAGTTCTTTATATGAAGTTTAATCATTAATTAAAATTTGAAACACCAGTGGTTATCAGATAGCACAATGCTAGACCTCTTTAGATGTGCTTTCTCCAGAATAGAAAGGTTAGACTGAAGGATTTCTGGATATATACAGTGCATATTGAGGAGACTCATGACTGGTTCTTGAGAAAATATTTTCATTTGTGCCTGAAGTCACTGACTTTTCTCACGTTTCTATGGAGATGGAGTATTAATCCATCAAGTTGTATTTGGTCATTTGTTTCCATAAAAAACAAATATCACAATTTTTATTTAATACATATTTTGCACTTTGCACTGTGTCAGTGCTTGCCCATACCCTATTTCATGCATCTTACAAGTCTGTCCCCTTCCAACCCTTCCAAAGAATTGCTGTTATATGTTAATATACTGCCCCTTCTGTTTTTATCAAAGGCAAGTACACTTATTTGGGTATTTTATCTATTGCATCTTTCATTGTGTCCTGTTTTAAAGCACATGTTAAAATTTATTTTAAACTGATTGTAGAAAATATTTCATCCTTTGAAATTTTTTTTTTAAATTCTAGTAGATAATAAAGGAATGTAGCTGATTGTGTTTCTCTGTTACGCTTTGATCCATAAAAAGTCTACCAAACAATACTACAATTTGACCTATAGCAATTGTTTATCTAATATATCTGTGTCTTCTGTCCTTTTTTTTTTTGACCAGTTTTTTTGTTGTAATATATATCTTGTTTTGGTCTTGATTGGTTGTATTTTGTTATTGCATTATGCAGTTATGCATATTCTTAATAAGCTGCTTCAAGATCTTTATGATATAATGTGGAGTATAAACATAAAAGAATACACAAATACTTAAAAATGCTTAAGGAAATAAATCCTTAAGGAAGCCCTGAATTGAAAAGTGGGTCTAAAGCACACATCTGTAATGTCTATAAAATCCATGATCGAGGTGATCATGAAATGAGAAAGAATTTTGAAGTGTTTTAAATAAATCAGGATCTTTTACTTAATTATTTTATATTTAAAATCCATGATTCTAAAAAAATGTTCAAAGAAGACACTATTTTTTTTTTTACTTATGTGTTTTGCAACATTTTGTCATTCTGGAAGAACAAAATATTGGATATTCTTCCCACACACTCATTTTAAGGATATTTCTAAAGAGATGGCATTTCATTTTCCAAGGAATACTGCTGCTTTTATTGCATGGTTTGTTTCATTGTGAAGACATTATATAAATGAAGCATACAAGAAAGATTCAGTTTGGAAGTATTGAGTTTATTTATCCTTGATTATTTCCCTGTAAGAAAATTCATGACTTTTCTTGCTTTCTAGTTATATTTTTAATTTATGAAAAAAATACAAATTTTTTAAATATTAATTTACAGTCATAGAATATCTTATTCCTTTTCTTTGAAAGAAAAGAAAAGCACAAGAAGACACATTTAAGATTAAACTGGATGGTTGGGAAGGAAAATGATATTGTGTGTTCAGTAGACTGGTAAAGGGAAATTTATATTTAATCTCCTAATCCAACAATATTCTGTGCCAGATTATGTTCTATATCAGCCATATAATATATTTTTAAGGGAAACATGAATAAACTGTTTTTATTTTATTCATGCTCCTTGGATAAACATCTTTCTGTCCTAATTTTAATAATTGTGCCCTAGCACATTATTAAGTGTTCTTGAGAGGGTAACAAATAGGTTGATCACAATAGTTAGCTCTACTTAAATAGATTTTAAATGCCCTTGTTTGATTTCTGGTTTTATTTCTTATCAATGGTAAATTACTCATGTCACAGTGTAAGAAGGTAGTATCTGTACTACCCAAAAAGTACAGAAGTATCTGTACTACCTAAGAAGGTAGTATCTGTATGCAGTTTAATGGAGTCAGTAGTGATAGTAAGTCACTTTATGCTAGCAGACATCATTACATAGTTAAGTAGGCTATTGTAATAAGCATTAATTTCTGTGACAGAGATACATTGAATCATATTGTGCTGCATTTAATAGGATGTCCACTCACCAGTAGTTTTAGATATTGAAATAATCTTCATTCCATAACCATCCTTATGTCAACAATCAATTTATTAACAATTGAATTAAGAGAATATTTGTCATATTTGTGTTATAGAAATTGAGTTTATTTTTTAGAGCAGTTTTAAGTTCACGCAAAATTGAGCAGAAGATACAAACGTTTCTCTTATACTCACTGTCCTACCCATTCATAGCCTCCTTCATTATCAACGTCTCGCAACAGAGTGGTACATTTGTCACAATTAATAAACCTACGTGGACACATCATTATCACCCAATTGATAGTTTCCCATGAGGGCTCACTCTTGGTATTGTACATTCTGTGGATTTTGACTAATATATAATGACATGTATTCACCATTATGGTATCATACAGAATAGTTTCACGGCACTAAAATCCTCTGTGCTGCATGCATTCATTCCACCCTCTCCCTAATTCCCAGCAGCACCTGATCTTTTTACTGTCTCCATAATTGTGCCCTTTCTGATTTATTTAAAACATTTCAAAATCCTTTCTCACTTTATGGTCATCTTCAAGCATTGATTTTTATAGACATTACAGTAGATATGTGTTTTAGACTCACTTTTCAATTCAGGGTTTTCTTAAGGATTTAGTTACTTCCTTAAGCATTTTTAAGTATTTGTGTATTCATGTCTATACTCCACATTATATCACAGCGATTTTTTGACAGCAGTTTGCGAAATGTGCATGTGAGGGATCTAAGTTGCATGCTTCATATGAGAATCTAATGCCTGATGATTTGAGGTGAAACAGTTTCATCCTGAAATCATTCCTCCCACCCTATCTGTGGAAAAATTGTCTTCCATGAAACTGGTCCCTGGTGTCAAAAAACTTGGGGACTGCTGCTATAGATCAATTTGGGAAGAAGTGATATTGTGTCAGTGTTTGGTCTTACTATCCATTGTTATGGAATATCTCTCCGTTTGTTTAGTTCTAATTTGATTTCTTTCACCAGCATTATTTAGTTTTTTTCATATAGATCTTCTATACATTTGTTAGATTTATACCTACGTATTTCATTTTGGGAGGTATTAATATAAATGATATCCTTTACTTAATTTTAAATTCCCAGTGTACTCTTTATATGCTAGACAGAGTGCTACAGCCTAGGGATGGCCATAAGTCAGAAAAGAATCTCTCGTCTACTTTAGGGTGCTTTTTTCAGTATTCCATACTGGAATAAAATGGTAGTTGCCACTAAAATGTTTGACACCAAAAGAGAAAGAAAATTAATTTTCAGATGATGATACAACTGAAAATAAACTTAAATATATTTACTCTTTGAAATTGATTGCAACCATTTTTGTATTGCTGAGATGAGGTTTCCAGTGTTTAAGTTATCATTTTGGGTATCATACCTTTTGCAGGAGAAAACATTAAAAGTTAGTGATCCATTAACAAATTAGGAAGATTTCATTCTCCTTAGGGTTTAAAAGTGTAATTTTCCAAAACATTCCCTTATTTATCTTTTTTTTATTTAGGCAAGAAGTTAAGTACCTTTTGAGGTTTTGTTAAGCATTTCATTGGAAGCAAACATGTATAAATACCTATCCATTAAAGATACAAGTTAACCAGTATATTATATATTTTTAGGAAATATTAAAAAGAATATTAATTCATGTATATTTTACACTTATTTTAGTTCTTAGTAGCTCCTCTAGTCCAAACCATTCAAAATCTTTCTCTTTCTCTCTCATATAAATGATACCCATCCTCATGTGTGCCAGAATCCATTGGGATAAAAAATCCATAGACATAAAACTACAGTATAATGTGATCAATGAAAACTCATCATACCTGTATAAAATGTTAATAGAAAAATGAGGGTGTTGTGCAGTCATGGTGGCTCACACCCATAATCCCAGCACTTTGGGAGGCCGAGGTGGGCAGATCACAAGGTGAGGAGATCGAGACCATCCTGGCTAACACGGTGAAACTCCGTCTCTATTGACAATACAAAAATTAGCCGGGTGTGGTGGCTGGCACCTGTAGTTCCAGCTACACGGGAGGCTGAGGCAGGAGAATCGCTTGAACCCAGTAGGCAGAGGTTGCAGTGAGCCGAGATCATGCCACTGCACTATAGCCTGGGCGACAGAGCGAGAATCCGTCTCAAAAAAAAAAAAAAAAAGAAAAGAAAATGGGGATGTTAAGTTGTCTTTTCATTTTTCTCCTAAGGGAGAAGAACTGGTATGTTAGGCAGCGAATAGGAGGATAATTAAATTACAAGGACCTGTAATGCTTGGAAATTTAAGGCATGATGACATGTTTGTTTGTTTTTGTTTTGTTTTGTTTTGTTTTAAAAAAGCAACGACAAAGGATCTTAGACAGGAAAACATGAGCTTGGAGAATAAATTTTAAAATATTATGAAAGGCTATAGAAGGAGCTCTCCCCTTTGTATATTTAAAGTCTCAACATAGTAAAATTACTATGGCATTATTTATTTATTTTCTTAAAGAAAAGCTCAGGTAATTCAACAAGACACTGTATCTTCCAGAAAATCACCTATGCTCTGTTCACTCCTATATACACTGCCTCCCAGGTTGTATCTGTAAGTGTATCACTTTCATGTAAACAGATATTGCCAAAAAAGCAACAAAATAAAACTATTAAAATGTTTAGTAGTAAAAATATTTAAGGTGTATCATATAAGATTGTGATGTAATATAAAAGGAAATGAAAGAAAACCATCATGTCTATAATTCTAATAAACATATTTAATGTTTTTGTTGTTATAATTTTGGAAAAGTATAACTTTGACCTCAAATGGATTGCTAGCCTTATCTATTGATCTCTGTTTTGCACAGCTGTTATTTTAAATAAACAGCAATTATTTTTGGTTTATTTATATTTTTTTACGCTGGGTTGTTTCTTTTTTTCCGTAGGCATTTAACCTTCAGATAACCATCTGTGTCCCTGACAAGAATATCACATATTTTTTATGATAAATATGAACACTGATAAAGAAATTGCATCTGGACTGATAGGTTTGCCATGCATTAAGCTTCCCTTAGTGTGGTGGCCCTTGTACTTGGCATGGCCTTTGTAGAGATACTGAAAGCTCTGCCCTTACGTTGATACAAAAGATTTGTGCCTCCTGTGGGCCACATGAAGGTTGGGTAGCAACCACACCTGCCTGATCTGAGCTTCTCTCCTTCCTGGGTTGGGCCACCTGGTATCGTCTTAGTCTGTTTGAATTGCAATAACAGAATGTTAAAGACTGGGTACCTTAAACAACAGACATTTGTTTTCTTACAGTTCTGGAGACTTGAAGTCTAAGACCAAGGTGCCAGAAGATTGATTCTTCTGAGGCCAATCTTCCTGGTTTATACATGGCCATCTTCTTCCTGTCTTCTCACATGGACTTTCCTCAGTGCATGCTCAGAGAGACAGGTATCTTTGGTGTCTCTTCCATTACTTATAAGGACACCAGTCCTATTGGATTAGGGCCCACCCTTATGATCTCATTTAAATCTAATTACATTTTTAAAGGCTCTGACAAGATTCTAAGGAGGTCATCCTATTATTACTAGCACTGTATGATGAGGAAGTCAATCCTCTAAAATGTTGCGATTCTTGCCCAAAGCTACATCTCAGTATGTTTCGAAGCCAGAATTTTACTAAAACAGCTAAGTTTGCTCTTAGGTGCAATTATCACCTAAGCAATTTTGAGCACAGAAGAAAAAACCTCACCTGGCTGAAGCGTAGGGAGGGCACATGAGGCAGAGGTGGAAGCAGAGAGGAGGCAGAACCCATGTTCAGGGCCTCCTATGCCATTATGAAGAAGTTGGATGCCATTTTAATTGCAAAGGAAAGACAACACATGTTTTCAGCAGGAAAACGTTATAACTGGATAAAGTTAAATGATTATTCTGCATGCTGGATGGAGAATGGTCTGTAATGGGCAGGGATAAGATCAGAGAAACCATTAAGTTGCAGTGTGTGGACAAAAAGAAATGGTTATTTGGACTTAAGTTGTAGTAGTAAAGATATTAGGTAGTCAATTGTGGAGACACTTTGGTGTCAGAATAACATCGACCTGTTATTCTGAAGCTTTCAGTGTGGGATGAAAAAAAGAGGAATTAAGAATGACAGCTTGGGTTTGTCGTTGACAAACAATGGAGTTAAGTGACATTTATTGAGATGGGAAATCCCAAGTTAAGGGATGGGTTTTTGTGGGAAAATAGGGTTTCTGACTTAAACGAGAAGTTTAAGCTGCTTGTTAGAAAATCAGGTCTGTCAGATTGGCAAAGGGAAATGTCAGTCAGGAGTTCCTAAATGAGATAAGATAACAGATCCTAAATGAGATAAGAGATCCTAAATGAGATATCAAGATACAAACAATATATGAAATTATGGCACTCGATAGAATGTTTCTGAAATTGAAGATAGAGTAGAGAAGACAAAGAACCAGCTCTAGAATATTTCACTACGGTATTGATCTGAGAAGGAGAAATCAGGAAATGAGACAGAAACTTGTACTGAGATGTTGAAAGAAACAACATGAGAGGAGGGTCACGGATTTCAAGAAATAGAAGCAGTGATAGCTAAGTGTGTGAGATGTTGCTGAGAAAGTAGAATGAAAGGAAAACTGAGACATGGCTACTGCTCTTGGTAAGAGGAAGCTGTGGACAAAATATGTAGAAGGTAATTTCGTGAAATGGTTGGGCTTAAATCCAATTTAGAGAGAAATTGAATGAAACAACAAACTAGGAACAGCAAATACAGCTAGAGCTGTCACAAGTTTTGCTGTATGAGGAGCCCACATATGAGACCCATAGTTGAAGGTAATTTGGAAAATGTTTCCCTTTCAGTTCAGCTGTTTGCTCTTCTGTAAAATCTGGAGGTTGTCGATCGATATTTGGTATTAACTAGAAATCAACATTCAATTATCTCACAATGGATCTTTGGTTTTTAGATTAACCATGACACCAATAAGAACAGCACACATTATGAAATATTTCTCTATATTAGAAAGTTCCAGTTGTTTTGAACTACATAACAACTAGTAGACAAACTGTAGCTATGGTACTGTATCAATATTGCTTTCTCCACTGAGAGGCAGGCTAAATACAGAGTAGATGCCTACATAATATTGTTCTATTATTTAACTCAGAAACAAAATAGCTCTCTGGAAGAATAAAAATACAAAAATACTAAGTATCTTGGCTGTGATAAACATGAATTGGAATTTGAGACTTTATATATAGAAATGTTGGGAGATCCAATGATAAGAGAGTAAACTTTTTATTATTTCCTCAAGAAAAAAAAGAAAACATAATTTCGCCTTAGAAATGATAACATATTCCAAGATGGCTGAGCTGGGTTGCACAAAAGTAAATCTTAAGAAGTGGATTGGAGGCCAGGTGCGGTGGCTCAGGCCTATAATCTCAGCACTTTGGGAGTCCTAGGCAGGAGGATTGCTTGAGGCCAGGAATTCCAGGCCAGCCTGGCCAACATGGTGAAACCTCATCTCTACAAACAAAACAAAACAAAACAAAACAAAAAAACTAGATCAGGCATGGTGATACATGCCTGAAGTTCTGGCTACTTGGGAGGCTGAGGTGGAAGGATCCCTTGAGGCCAGGAGGTCAAGACTGCAGTGAGCTATGATCATGCAACTGCACTCCAGCCTAAATGAGATAGTGAGACCCTGTCACTTAAAAAACAAACAAACAAAAAATCCTGGATTTGGTGGTCAAATAGTTTGGAGGGGTGACAATTCTAGGAAGCACTAAGAGAAAGGGGGAAAGAGAGGAAAGAGAGACAGGAATGGAGGGATGGCAATATGACATGTACCCACAAACTAATAGCCACCATGAAAAACTGTTCAGAACCGCTGGCAACCTTCTAAGATAAATTTTGGAACTCAAAATTATCTAGGATAATGATTTATCTTCTCCTGTCTCTCGGAGGATGGCCTGTCCCATAGGTGGGTCAGATATGATATAGAGATACACACAAGAAGCACCAGTTCTCACAGATACTGCCTTCTGTGGCCAAGAGAGTAAGCTAAGGGAATACAGGGAGAGACACCAACAAGTTAGCTTCAACAGCCTAGTTCACCAACCTCTTTTTGGGGGCTTTCATGCTATTTGGTAGGCATTTTAAATGGGGGAAAAAAAGATAGTTTCTCTAATTTTCTAGGGATTTTAAATCTGGGAAGCACTGGATATGCTGTTTTTATTGTATTTCTAGGTACATATACATACACTGTGAAGATTTAGATTATACAAGCCAGACAGGATAGTGGAGGGTCGCAGAAGCATTGCAGATTTGTTAAAATTATTTTTTGTACAAACTCCACTTTCATTTATTTCATCTTTGGCGGGAAGAGGAAAAGTGAGAATAATCTATAAGCATAAATAAGCTTTGTCAGCTATGTTAACAAGACCAACTATGCCAACATGATTTCTGTTAATTGATCCATTTTGTATGTGCCTGAAGTCTCTAAAGTTATTATGGGAGTGTATTGACAGGTTAAAAGGCAAATAACAAATGGACCTATAAAGTGGATGTTTTTAGTATGTTATAGATGCAGAAGGTGCCATAACATTTATTAAAGAGGCATAAAGGAAGTTCAGATCTAAGATCGATTAATTGTACAAACTGATTAACATAATAATCAAAACAAACTAATTTCATTCTTTTGGATCCAATACAGTATTTGCCTATGAAATTTACCCCATGTAATATTAATAATAGAGTTGGGGAGAAGGTTTCCATGGGTGGAAATAGTGCTCGAGAGACTGAATTTCCTTTACTGCATCATTCAATATTCCAATTCCCTACTCAATGTGTTTTATTCATTAGATATTTGTTTCTATAAATTCCCCTAATATGTTCTGACCATTTACCTATTTAAACACTAAATAAGCTATAATTGATGTTAATTAATCAACTATCAAAACATATTGAGCACAGTTTGATGTATTGATACATGACTTACAAAATGCATTTATATGTTTTTATCCCCAAATGAATTTATTTTATCAACTCTACAATCTGTTACTGTACATTTTAATTTTATCTAAAATTTGGAATGCACCAGAAATAGAAGCACTATTTACTAAGAAGGAAAATTTCTATTTCTAATCGGGAAAATGGTATAGTTTAGAAAATATAATAGCATATGACAATGATCTTTTATAAACAAATGAATTTTTCATTGAGGAGAAAATGGATTGAAGACTAATTAATGCATTTACACTCTCAACATTCTGAATCACTGGCCAGTCATTTAGAAGGTGTGTTACTGGCTTTTTGAGATAGATGCTTACTCATGTCTCTCAATATACTCAACTCTGAAACATACATGTAATTATATAACAAGTCTCTTGTCTGTATAAAGTGATCCAGTAAATACTGAAGTAGACATTCACAAGATAACCTTTTAAAACTAACTTTCACACTAACTCCCCCATTGTGTTTTGCTACATGACTTTGTTTTATTTAAATTTTTAATTACAACAGTTTTTCTGAGATGAACTTTGTTTAGGACACTGTTTTCTGCATATGGTCTACAAAACAGCCCCCAAATGGATATGCATCATAAATATGATTTAAAATGCAAAAGTTATCTCCTAATGCACCACCATCTGAAGCACTTTACAATCCCATTTTCCAAACGGATCTATGCTTTACTTTTGTTATACCTATTGCAGATGAAACAGCAAATAGATTAGCTTATTTGTTTTGCATTTGCTTGAGATCAGAGTAAGATAAGTAGGCTTGGCTTTTGTAATACTGAAAAATAATGTAGACGTTAAGATTTTAAGTGTGGTCCTAGAAAATAAATACACTTGGACACACCATGCAAAAGGCTTTCAATGTATTTTTTAATGTGTATACGTATGGATTATAAGTTCTCTGTCTTTTCAAGCACAGAACATGCACATTCTTCCTTACTTACTATGCAGAAATTACATACTCTACTAAATTGACATATTAGGCTGAACCATAACATTGCCCAATGTATGTGCTCTGTGATTTATAGGATAATTCAGTATAACACTTACTCAAAATTAAAAGAAAAATCTTTGTTCCAGATGTAAAATCAAAGTGTCACAACATTTTACAGAGAGGGAATTACCTAGCATTATCTAAATTAAACTGACCTCGTATACGGGAGGTCGACAATTGGTTTATACACAGAAATTTATGCAATAAAATGGTCTGAACATGCTACAGAGCTTTCACAAATCTCTCATTTTTTTTTCACTAGACTCAGTGCTGCTGTTGCTTTCACAATTTATATTTATTAATCAGCATTTTTATTTCATTTCCTATAGATTGAATAGCGTAACTATATTGAGCAAAATAGTAAATTTTATACTTTTCTGATACAAAAACAATTGGCCGGGTGCCGTGGCTCACACCTGTAATCCCAGAACTTTGGGAGACTGAGGCGGGTGGATCATGAGGTCAGGAGTTCAAGACCAGCCTGGGCAACATAATGAAACCCTATCTCTACTAAAAATACAAAAAATAAGCCAGGTGTGGTGGTGGGCACCTGTAATCCTAGCTACTTGGGAGACTGAGGCAGGAGAATTGCCTGAACCCAGGAGGCAGAGGTTGCAGTGAGCTGAGATTGTGCCATTGTATTCCAGCCCTGGGCAACAGTGCGAGACTCCATCTCAAAAACAACAACAACAACAAAAGTCTAGACCATTTAACTGACATTACTGTATAACTCAAACATACTTAAAGAAAAAAGTAAGTACTGAACATTTTTCACCAATAGACATTTTCTCAGATAATTTTGCTGTGATTTCACCTTGTACTTAGCAGTTATACATTAATTCAAAGGTGTCAAAAAAGAAAATAGAATGAGTATAATTATATTTTACATCAATTATTATTTTTATACATCATTTAAAATGTATGAAAGGAGATAATTTATGGATTAAAATGCAATTGTTGATTTTGCGTATGCCATCTATAGAAGATACTTTTATTTTGATGATAGGCTTACCAAACGATCTAAAATATATGGTTTGAGACTGCGAGTTAGATATGCTGGTATCCTTATTTCAATCTTAGTACAGAATTTGTTATGACCCTGCTATTCTTGTTCCCCAAATGTATCCTGAATCATCTAGGGATCTATGTTAGAGCAGTTGTATCTGTCTATACCTTGCTCTGCATATCCGTTGCTATATTAAATCTTATCACACAATTTTTAACAATTTCATGGCTTAAAGTGGCAAAAGCATGACTTGCCGTTGCTGGAGCTAAAGAGAATTTTACCACATTTAAATGCTATTGCTTCAGTGGCCTTCCTATCTATATATTCAGAAAAACCAAGAACATCCTTTAGAGGCAGCGTGGCCCCCACCATTGATGGGTATTGAACTGGCACCGGAGATGGCTTCTTGAAGTCCTTTGAACTACATTGGTTTAAGTGTCTCAGCACAATAACATAATAAATTCAGGGTTAGGAATCTGTCCTTCTCTGCACATATATCCACCTCAAAAGTAGCCAGAGGCATCTTGTAAAAACCCATCACTAAATTATGTGTTACACAGACAGATGAGTGGCCGATAAATTGTGTTGTGTTTTGTGTGTGTGTGTGTGTGTGTGCATAGATGCAATAGTCTTTTTTTGTCACATCTCACTAGAATATATTGAGCTTTCGCTGATTTAAAAAGGAAGGTCACCCGTAACCTCTTCTTTCAGTGGGGCACAGATGGTGACTACATGGGAAGGAAAAGGTGACCTTTAATAATTTGTCATATTACAAGGCTTTTTTTTTTTTTTGACAGGGTCTCACTCTGTCACCCAGGCTGGAGTGCAGTGGTGCAATATCAGTTCACTGCAATATCTGCTTCCTAGGCTCAAGTAGTCTTTGTTCTTCAGCCTCCATAGTAGCTGATACTACAGGCCTGTGCCACTGCACCTGGCTAATTTTTGTATTTTTTGTAGAGACAGGGTTTTGCTGTGTTTCTCAGGCTGGTCTTGATCACCTGGGCTTAAACAATTCTCTGACCTTGGCCTCTCAAAATGTTGGAAACATAGGCATGAGCCACCATGCTTGGCAACAGAGCATATTTCATGTACCTGCTACTCACTCTAAAATGGATGATCTGAGATTCCAATATTATACATATTATTTTAATCTTTCCACAGAATGATTTTGAACATACAGCAAAAGACCCGAACTTGCTATAGAGTGAGAAGGTCTGAAACAATGGACTAGTTGCTAACTCTATGAAGTTAGTGGACAAACAATTATATTTCATTATATATGGAACTCATCTATCCTAATCAATTAACTTCCTGCCATTATTTTAGCTGTTTAATTTTTCATCACATTGTAAACAACAGGAGTCACCATGTGTGAACATTGTCTAATTTCATACTACTCTGCATTATTGGAAGGCAACTGTGATTATTTGGAGACAACCTAGAGGAGAAAAGAGCCAAATAGGCAATGAAGGAAAAAGAAAGTTAATGATGCACCAATCCTGGCTGGATGAAAGGTCTGTAGAAATGAATGAAGGAAAACGAACCCATTTTGTTCCATTGGTACTGGCATTTTCACCACATCTATATATCTTTTCATTTTAATTCTTTGACGTTTGACTAAGGGAAGGTGGGGGTAGGCTTTAGCAGATCACGAGCTTGTCCAAGGCAATGTTAGGCACATCAGGAGCTACTTGTGAAAAAAAAAGAAAAAAGAAAAACGACAAATGTATTTGATGTGTTTTATTTTTCTAAAAAATGGACATGTGGTGTGAAATATGTCTAAAAGTGTGAGCATTGATACAGAGAGTAAGTGTCTTGGGACCAAAGGCTTGTTGTACCATAGGACTCTAGCTGACTTTAGAAATTGTTTACTTCAACATCTTCATTTAAATGTAAGATCACTGTGGTTCAGATCACATGACAAGGCTAGTTTATTGTGGAAGTGTAAAGAGAGCCCAGATTGCCTGTGCCTTTTTGTACTAATTTTCTTTCTAGACTGTAGGTTCTCAGAAATGAAATCACAATATTTACTTCTTGGGGATAGTTGTAATATTAACTTTATTTTCCTTTTGATGGTTTAATATTAGAATCAACAATTGATATTAATCTAAGAGATCATAGTTTAATTATTAATAGTTTTACTATTAAATGATACTTTAAAGTAGCATCATGCAATCTGGTAAATCTCAGTTCACTTTTGCTAGTCTTTTTATAATCAGTAATAAATGGAAAAAGATTCATATTACAACATTTAATACAACATTGTATGCTACATGATTGGAACACAGTCTACCCGGGTTTTGTTATTGTCAAAGGTATACAATTTGTTACCTTTTTATTTAAATAACATTAAGAAGTTGTTCTTAATTTACAAGTTTTATGTGTACTATTTCATTTGATTTTCCTATTAACTCTGTATTGTAAATGGGGTAGGCATTTTTAACCTCATTTGGCATTTAAGGAGGAATGATGAAAGTTGTTTGCTTTGAGTCTTGCAGTAAACTACAATAGAGAATAAGAATGAGCATAATTCTCATGACTCTGATTTTATTACTCTTTTCCTTATTTGAGGAATTATAGGAACTTATGGTCAGAGCTTTCTCTGACCTTTTAAGATAAATTACAGGCAAAAATCATCTTTTTTATTTGAGAAAATATGTACAGGAAAATACCTTGTAAACAAATCGTATTTATTACTATTTGCCTATTTAAATGTGACTGTCAAAAATTGTTAATGCCAGTGAACATAAAATTAAAGCCAAGCATCTGTGCATTCCATGTACGCTTTTGCAGAGGGCTGTAATCTGTATCATAGGCATCATTAACTTAAGCAATTAAGTTCAATGCCCTGGTTTCTGTTGACAAGTGTACTATTTTTAGAATTTTTCTTCATGTCTTACATTGCTCCGTTGCTCTTGAACCTCATGAGAAAAAAGAATCACATTTATGTTAAATCTTTTTAAGGTTCCTGACTGCAGCCAAAGGGTGATAAACATGAACTGTCACTGTAATTAAGTCAAAGTGCTACTCTTAAGGAAGTCCACTTAGAGAAAGCCATTACTAAAGGTGGTTACTTTAAATACAAACTGATCATTAATTTCAGGGCCACTTCTGGGTACTCTCCTAGTGATTATAAATCAGTAAAATTGGTTTACAGTGCACTAATATTCTTTAAAATAACTTAGTAGGAATCATGATTGAACAGCCACTTGGCAATGGATCATTTTCTCTTCTTAACCACTTTGTTTCCTACCAATTATTGTACAAGAAGTTATATGTTGGATTTCAGGGACAGCATGTATTATTACTCACCAAATTTTTTTTAATTTCTTTTAAAAGCAAGGTGGACTTTATGCAAGATGAAGTTATATGTCATTAAAAACATCAGAACTTATGCTAGGAAAGGTAGTAATATTGTCTTCTCTTATTCTAACCTGTAAATAAAAATTACATTGCAGTTGTCAACATTGATTAAATATTATAAACAATGACCAGAAAAATACCATCTTTTACAAGCAATGCTATAGTCATTCCTCTAATGCATGTACCTATTTAAAATTCAGGAAAGTGATCTGTAAAAGCAACATAAGAGCAATAAATATTGTCTGTATTGGCTTTGTAGCCCTAACGGAGCAAATGAAAGCCATGTCCATGAATCAATTCTGCTCAATTCAAAAGAAATCTTTCAGTGAGTTTTAGGGTGTTGACACTGGGTTCAAGTCCTGGAAGTGCTAGAAAAATTCTAGTTCTAGTCCTTCATTTGGCAGTTGTGTATCTTTGGAAACATCCCAAATCTTAGATCCTAGTTTTACTGGTTGTCATTTAAGAAGCCAAGGTTACATCTCTAAGGTGAAGATCTTTGGTCTCTCCTTTGAATCTCAGGAGGCAGATGTCTTTTGAAAGGTACTTTTGGAGATTTTAAAATGATTATAGGGCACAAACATAGTATGTTACCAACATCCCCACTGGGGTGGAGGACGGTACCTTGTCATCGAAGTCATCATTATTTTTACAGGAGACCAAGAATAACCTTACTTAGGAGGCACTTTCATTCTCTCATTGCCTTACAAATGATCAGGTTTTGCCCCTAAATGAGTGTGTACCGATTGTGGGACAAATCTTTTCACTTTCAGGACATTTGGGACACTGGAATTTTAGATAAAACATGGTGCCTCACACCCCACAGCTTGAAAATTATAAAATGGTGTCTATTTTAGGCATGAGAGCTATGCATCATTTTGATGAACATTGAGCACTTCGTCTCACACTTCATGTGCAAGTTAAGAGGCAAGAGCCTGAAATGAGTTTCTGGCAAACTGCCAAAGCCCTGCAGCAGCTGCATATCCAGGTGGGATTTTATGGGGCTTTGACAGAGGAAGTGTCACTCAACTATCTGACAACATTGTCTGCTCATGGCAGGAGGTGGGATCTTTGATGGCTTGATAGGCATGATAGCTAAAATTAATCCTCCCCAAAGAAATGACTGTTACACAGAACTTATTCGTCACTTCTAAAAATACAAACCTCACTACCAAGAAACAAATGACTTCCATTGGAAACCAAGAGACAGAACATCTTTCCCTCTCCAAGTCAACCCTCCTAGTATGAGTGAGATTATTTTCTACGTCTCAACAGAGAAATATTTCGAATATGAGACTTGAAAACATGAGACACAGGTGTGAGTAATTAATAGAGCCATTACAAATAATTGCTATGGATATAAATGCATATGTATATATCCATAAATTACTGATATGATACTTGTCATAAAGATTTGCTTTACAGAACTGACACTTTTCATATTCACTTTTGAGTCTTTCCATTAAGTGAATTTTCTTGAAACTCTGGGTGAACAGATGCAAGGACTGTACACCTGAACCTGGCTTTACAACAACACATGTATTCTTTAAATTTATGTGTAGGTGGAAGCATATGTTAATTTCACCAGACTAGTAAGGTACTGAAAGAAATCCTGTGTGAATTATTTTGTTCTTAATGTATACAATCACATCTAAAGTAATATAGTCTTGGAAGTTTACAAATGGATTTCTTTTATAAAATATAATGATTTGCATAATAAAATAACTACTAAAATTTAAGATAGCTGTTTAAAATGTGATGTTTAAAATGTGATCCTTCTCTTTTATCCTTCTTTTCTGACTCCTATTCTAAAATATAATAATGCTGATAGAAAATTGCTGAAAACACCCTGTTAAAATGGCTTATTTGGAATTAAGCATAATAATAACTTCTTTGATTTTGTGTAGTTTTCTCCTGGAATACATTTAATTAATAAAGTGGTATAGAATCAACAAATTCCTCTTTATATATATACACACACACACATATACATATATATGTAACTGATATTCTGATGAAGCATGTATGAATATATTCATCCCTCAATTTTGTGTGGTATTTTGGTAATGTAAAATATAAAATTGCTCTGTGCTAAAAAAAAAAATAAACACTTCTTCTGTGTCAATCAACACTCCCATGTTTTGTAGTTTGCTTGGAATATTGGCTTAAAAACAAGAAATCACAGTAGAACATCTCATTGACATTCAATAGGAAAATAGTGCTGACAGAATGCTACAAGAAGTAGAGAAAGATCCATGCCAAGAGAGTAAATTAAAAACAGTCTGATAGCTGTCTTAACATTTTACAAGGCAAGCAATATGATCAAGTTGTTGAGCTGACATCATAAAATCATTTGAAACCAAGATTGGGTTCTGTTTCAGAGATATGATTTTTATAACCTTGCTACTTTGATTAAATGGTGCAATGCTCAAGCTGTGGAAAGCAGGGCATCTCTATAGATTGCATCCATACAGCCCGCTCATTCACTCACATGTACATTTATATATACTCTCAAGGACAAATGAACAAACTTTTCTGGAATTGGATTTCAGCACCACTTCATTTATTAGGTTACTTATCTGTATCTTGATTTATAAACATCACATATTTACACCATACTCTGACATGCATTTTCATATAATACATCATCTTGACAGCACAGACCTTGTGTATAAAGCAAGGAGACGATTGTTTGTGTCCCTTACATAGGAAGATTTTTCTTGCCTTTGTCTAGAACATCTACTTTTCAATCCTTTATTCACGCATTCATTTATTAAATGGTAATATGTTCAGAAATGAAATTAATAATGTACTTATTAATTCAGTACACGATTATCAAGCAATTACTATGTGCTTAATGCCTTTCTTCGTGATGTGCAGACATCACTTCTGCTCTTATGGAGACCCACTTCCATGAAGTATCTACCTTTGAGTGCACAAACTTTATGTACAGTCAAGAAAGACTCCTACTTAGTGTTTTATTCACTCACTCATTCATTTAAGCACTACATCTGTAGATATTATTTGCAGATACCTTTTTATTACACAGAATATCAACACATGTATGCATTATTTGCTCTTCTGAACTCCCTGACATTTCAAATACGAAAGCTCTGCTTACAGCTGTTTAGATTCCTGTGCATTGTAACAGCTGGGCACAGTAGCTTGCACCTGTAATCCTAGCTTCTCAGGAGGCTGAAGTAGGAGGATCGCTTGAGCCTGGGAGTTTGAGGCTGCAGTGAACTATGATTGCACCAATGGAACACAGCCTGGGCAACAAAATCAGACCCTGTCTCTAAAGAGAAATTAAGTAAACAAACAAACAAACTGGTTGCATACCTTATTATATGAAGTGTTAATACAAATATTGACTGGATCTGCAATACCTTATTTTAGCAGTGTACATGGACCAAGGCCCTCTCAAACATTTTGGTTTCTGAACACAATCAAACAAATGCATAAATTGAGTATTAGTGTTGTGTAAATGGTATTACAAAATATCAGTCTGAAGTTGAATTAAAATATTAAATTAAAAAAGCACTGGTCTTTCAACACAGATAGTTTGAGAAGTACTAAACTGAACTAGCAGTTCTTCAAATGGGTGTGATTTTTGCCTCTTCCCAGCACCAGGGAGCATTTGGCAATGTCTGGAAACAATTTTAGTTGTTCACACTGGTTTGATTGTGCTACTGGTATCTTGTCAGTGGAGGTCAGGACTACTGTTAAAGATCCCACAATGCATGGAGCAGTCTCCTACAATAAAGAATTATCCACTGTAAGATATCAGGGTGCTGGTGTTTAGAAATCTGGCCTTATAGGTAATTAGGAATGTTTGGAGAGGTTGGTGGAGAGACTAATCCATCTTGCTTAAAGGTATTTGGAGAATTTGCCTGAGAAACATTTTAAGTCAGTTGATAGGGAGGTGATATGATGTGAGACCAGAGGGAGTAGATTGGTTGAAAAAGAGTGCTGCAATCATTCAGGGTGAAGAATTCAGGATTTTTAGACTGTGATAGAGATGGTAGTTAATGAAAGTGAGAGAAAGAAACAGATACAAATGGTATGGAATGCACTTGGGGTGGAAGAAAAAAGATTAGCCTGATGCCTTCCAACACCAATCCCTAAGGTGGCAGAATATGCGGCTTATGGCAACCTGAGGGAGGAAAGTGGGAAAGACCAGCTAAGTCTTGGATTCCTAGTTTACTGCATGCTACATCTTATTCTATATAAAGTTGCCCACAACAAAGAAGTATCAAGCCCAAAATGTCAGCAGTACCCAGGTTGCAAAACTTTACTCTAAGCAACTGCAGACTACTTAACACAGCAGTCATTCACAGCCTTTTCTTAAAGTCTTCAGAAGTGATACTGTAAGAGTCAAAGAAAGGAAAGAAACACGAAAAGTTGTTCAACAGTCAAAGGCAGGTTTATTTTGGAGAATAAACCTGAGAGGGGCTTCTGGCCAATTTCAGTCAGGAGCGCTCTCTTACAGAGTAAGAGTATTCATTGTGTTTTTAGGGTGAGCAGCTTATCACAAGCTTGGAATGTTTCTGTGTGGGGGAGAACTTTATGGCAGGATTGGAATGTCTCTGGTTGGAGTGGAGGTTATTTTGGGGCTGACATCTCTCTGGCCAGAGGGGAGGTTATGTCAGGGCTGGCATGTCTCTGGTCGGGGAAGGGTTTGGAATGTTTCTGGTTGGAGTTATTTGTGATTTATGGTCATGCTGACCTTAGCCGTGAGGCTGATGCTCTTTGGATTTAAGCAATTTTTATGAAGTTGAACTTTAAAATGACAGTGCTTGTCCAAGATGGTGATGCTGCTGTTCTGTCAATACTATTATATTAAATTCCTTTAAGACTTCATAAACATATTGTTTTTATTTAGAGTTAAGAGTGAATTTGTTTATTTTCAGTCTTCAAGGTATCGCCAGTGGGTACCTTGTTAACCTCACAATTTAGCAGCAGTATTCTTACCCAGTTGATGGTTGGATATAAAGAACATTTCTTAACTGATATGTAATCTTGTTACCTTTATAGTTTTGCTTGATGTGCATATTACTAACAGTTTCAGCCTGCTCTAATGCTCATTTTTGATTAATGGTACCATAAGAAAATGTCTGTATCTCAAGGTCATAATAAAAGGTGCTTATTTGGTCTCCAGGATTCAGAAGCAAAGGCCCTTGGTGTGTCAACTGTGATGGGGTCAAAACCAAGAGTTAGGCCTTTAATCTTTTTAATGAATGTTGAATATTCTTTTTAAAATGCAGTGTTATTTCTGTAGGTCACACAGGAGGCCATTTACATCAGAAAAAACCATAAAAAAAAGAAAGCTAAGGAGAGGTTTTTGTGCAGTCAAGTGGATTCAGGGCTGAGCTAAGCATTGAAATGTGTAGCTTAAAGTTCATACAATTAACCCACAATATAAATAAACAAAAAATAGTTCATGGTCCTCCAACAAATTGAACTGTTCACCACTAGTTTAGGGGTTTTTAGCTCTGCACTGTTAGCTATATATGTTTTCTAAATTCAAATATTATGTTATATACTCTACAGAATTTGTAGGAAAGATGGAGTGTCTTAGGCAAGACAATTAGTACAACATTATCAAAGATATTTATGATATTGGGTGCTGCAATACATTAGCACTCTTTAGCATAATCCTCAACAACTGAATAACTATATTAAGACCTGTAAAAAATTCCACTTTCAGTACCTGGCAAGTACAAAAATCTCAGTGGGCCGCCACCACCACTACCACTATTACCACCACCCCTACCACCCCCACCACCACCACCACCACCAACACCAACAAGAACAATTAATGACATTTGTGGAGCACATGCTAGATTTTCATCATTATTTTAATCTCTTTACATTTACTATGTTGAAAACCCCATAGCAATCATACTGATTGGATACTCTGGTGACCATTTGTTGATGGCAAAGAAACTAAGACATAGAATAATGTGATTGCTTCCCAAGGTCAGTACGTAGGTTGTGATGGGGTGAAGTTCAAAGTGAACCCAAAGCACACTTGCTACTTGAGAACAAAGGAAATACTAAGTCTTCCCTTGGTATCCATGGATGATTGGTTCTAGGATGTCCCTCAAATACCAAAACACAAAGATACTCAAGTCTCTTATAAAAAATAGCATTGTTTTTGCATATAACCTATACACATCCTCCCATATACTTTAAATTATCTTCAGACAAAATGTAATACCTAATACAATGTAAATGCTATGTAAATAGTTGTTATATTCTATTGTTTAGGGAATAATAACAAGAAAAAAAAGTCTGTATGTGTTTAGTACCAATGCAATTTTTTAAAAAAATATTTTTCATCTGCAGTTAGTTGAATCCAAGAATGCAGAGCCCATGGATATGGAGGCCTAACTGTATTTTCATAATCTCTCCCCATAGTTATTGTTGTTACCCTAAAGTCTGTTGAGGATTTAGTAAGGAAGGATTCTATGGTCAAATAAATTTACGGGACATCCCATTTTATATTTGCTCTTACAGAAAGCACGTTGGCATACTAAAGCTTACTTTTCTAATTCATAATTTTAAAGTCACTTAATTTCACATTAGCATACTAGAATTAAGCTTTTTAAATCAAATTCTTTCAAACCCTTTTATCTCACTTACAAAATACTAATATTAAGAATTCATGTTTTGAATCTACTGATAACACTTAGAATTATAATAAAGAATCTGTCTAAAAGGATCAAATGTATGATAGATAAAAAATGCAATAGAGGTCGGGCGCGGTGGCTCATGCCTGTAATCCCAGCACTTTGAGAGCCAGAAGCGGGCAGATCACGAGGTCAGGAGATAGAGACCATCCTGGCTAACACGATGAAATCCCATCTCTACTAAAAATACAAAAAATTAGCCGGGCTTGGTGCTGGGCGCCTGTAGTCCCAGCTACTCAGGAGGCTGAGGCAGGAGAATGGCGTGAACCCTGGAGGTGGAGCTGGCAGTGAGCCGAGATCGTGCCACTGCACTCCAGCCTGAGCAACAGAGCAAGAATCCATTAAAAAAAAAAAAACAAACACACAAACAAACAAAAAAAAAAAAAAAAAAGGAAAAAATGCAATAGAAATGCAAAAGTGGCCTCGTTTTAAAGCATGAAATATATTTTAAAACCTATTAAATATAATAATATTATATAACAGTAAATTTTTAAGAAAAAAGAGTTCGCATTTTTTGGTTATTTAACTACTAATTACCCTGTTTGAACTATCTAATGCTTTCTAAAAAAATCACACAACTGTGAAACTTAAAACAGCAATGATTCATTAGTTTTGAATGACAGGGGACAGATGCGTGCATTTTCTGTTCCATTAAGTCCTGGAACCCCTGTACTCATCCATATGGTCTCTCCCCTCTCCCTTGTTCCCTCTTTCCCTTTCTCTCCTTCTCCCTTCTTCACTGCAACTAGTGTGCATTCTCTGTAATCAGTAGTTTAACTTGGACATCCTCACAGCAGAGTGACAGGTCTTAATAAAGAAGCAGAGAGGCTGCTTGTGGCTGAGTAGGATAATGGAATTTGCAGCAACCTGGATGAGATTAGAGAGTATTATNAAAAAAAAAAAAAAAAAAAAAAAGGAAAAAATGCAATAGAAATGCAAAAGTGGCCTCGTTTTAAAGCATGAAATATATTTTTAAAAACCTATTAAATATAATAATATTATATAACAGTAAATTTTTAAGAAAAAAGAGTTCGCATTTTTTGGTTATTTAACTACTAATTACCCTGTTTGAACTATCTAATGCTTTCTAAAAAAATCACACAACTGTGAAACTTAAAACAGCAATGATTCATTAGTTTTGAATGACAGGGGACAGATGCGTGCATTTTCTGTTCCATTAAGTCCTGGAACCCCTGTACTCATCCATATGGTCTCTCCCCTCTCCCTTGTTCCCTCTTTCCCTTTCTCTCCTTCTCCCTTCTTCACTGCAACTAGTGTGCATTCTCTGTAATCAGTAGTTTAACTTGGACATCCTCACAGCAGAGTGACAGGTCTTAATAAAGAAGCAGAGAGGCTGCTTGTGGCTGAGTAGGATAATGGAATTTGCAGCAACCTGGATGAGATTAGAGAGTATTATTCTAAGTGAAGAAACTCAGGAATGGAAAATCAAACATATGTTCTCACTCCTAAGTGAGAGCTAAGCTATGAGGATTCAAAGGCATAAGAATAACACAATGGACTTTGGGAACCTAGGGGAAGGGTGGGAAGTGGTTGAGGGATAAAAGACTACAAATTAGGTGCAATGTATACTGCTCCGGTGATGGGTGCATGAAAATCTCACAAATCACCACTAAATAACTTACTCATGTAACCAAACACTACCTGTTTCCTAATAACCTACAGAAATAAAAAAATATTAAAAAAAGAAGTAGAGAGACTGTGTTTGGAAATCTCAGAGCCTCAGTTTTGCTACAAGCTATTGATTAAAGCGAGTGGAGAAGAGCTTGAATATTTTTCTTGACGTGAGAGCACATTAGTGATTCAGTAATTTATAGCAATTTTGGAATCAACAATTAAAATTTTTTCATTGTCTTAGATCTATTTAAAGTATAAGAAGAACCAAACAAGTTGGTTCTTATTGCATATTTTATGGGATACTACTTAGCTCTAGGAAAGTTTCACAAAAGCAAGGACTAGAACTTCTACAACTTCAAATGTGAGAAATGTAAATATTATGTCTGTGTATATTTTGAAATATATGTATATGTATATAACTCTAAACAATCACCTAAAACTCCTCTAAATTTATTTTAAAGCTTTCATTTAGTTTTTATTATTTTTCTCAAAATTACTGAATTATCCTTATAGCCCAGAAGTTTTCAACTGTGCTCAGTAGAGCCCTTGGGGTGTCCCGTGGAGTTACTAGAGGGGCTATCATGCCTGAATTCTAAACCAAACCGACATCTCAATATTGAGGGTGGTGTCTATGCTGTTTTATTTATTTGTCAATATGAAGTTTCTTTAATGAATTAATTACTTATCTAGGAAGCATGGCTAAAATGTAACCAACAACTTTTACTTGGAGAAATGCAGTTCCTGATGGATTCAATGACATATTCAAGGTCAAATAGCAAGTCTCTAAGACCTTCTTATTTAGAAAACAAGTCTCTTGAGTAGGATTTTTTGCTCCTCAAAACTACAGAGTTTTTTTTGTCATTGTTATAGTTGGTATATTATGACAATAGTTGCATTAAATACAGAAAGAAGACTGGTGAGAAACCCCAAAAGACATAGAGCAGGGTTTCTTAATCTTGGAAGTATTGATGATTTTGTCCAGATAACTATTTATTGGGCAGGGCCTCTCTTGTATCTTGCAGGATGTTTTGTGACCTTCCTTGCTGGGAGCACCATTCTCCCAGTTATGACAACCCAAAATATCCCCTGACGTTGTCAAAGCTCCCCCACTTGAGAACCACTGATATAGAAGAAAAATAGCCAATGGATGAAGAAAAAAAAAAAAAAAAAAGGAAAAAAATTACAAAGACAGGGTGCAATACCTGGGAACATCTATTTTCTTTGATGATTTTAGTAGCAACAAAATATTCAGGATATACCTCTTCAAAGTTTCAGATAGGCTAGTAATTTCCCCTGTATAATTTTGGACTATGATAATATTATATTTTTATTTAATATATTTTAGACTTTATGCTTTTATTATTGAGTGGAATATGACATTTGTTATGCAGAAGACAGACTTATTATTTAGTATTTAAAATGTTTGATTATATATTTGTAAAAAGTAAATCACAATCAGTATAAACATGCTGCAAGATCTTTTTAAGGCTTATCATTACAAATTTCACTAATTCCAACATTTTGGGAGATTAGTTTCAGGTTTTCGCTATGTCATGTTAATATAAGTTCACATGTGAGCCTTTGTAAACCAAAAGTCATCAAAAAAGTTAAGTGTAAGAAGGACTCAGCATACTATAGATCTAAAAGTCAGAGCTGGGTCTGTCCTTCCCAATGGTAAAATTAAACCAAGTCTTAACTCAGCAGAAATTTAAATTAGCAGGGTTAGATCTTAAATAAGTAATTTTTGAGCTCTGGAAAGCCTGTCTAAAAGAAAAATACACAGCTAATATGTCCTGGATATAAATCTGATCAAACCCAGATTTTCAAATATTGCCAAATTTTCTTATTAGGTACTGTGAAACTGTTGGATAGGAGCAAATAAGGTTTTTTTTTATATATATATCCAATTATATATATAAAACCTGTGTGTGTGTGTATATATATATATACACACAAACATTTTAAATACTAAATAATAAGTCTATCTTCTGCATAACAAATATATATATGTGTGTGTGTGTGTGTGTGTGTAATTTATCTGTTAGAGCTGTCCATGTCAAAGCAAATCAAACCATAACTCCTCTACCACATGTGCCATGTCTTACAGGTAACATTCTTTTTTTTTTTTTTAATTATACTTTAAATTCTAGGGTACATGTGCACAACATGCAGGTTTGTTACATATGTATACGTGTGCCATGTTGGTGTGCTGCACCCATCAACTCGTCAGCACCCATCAACTCGTCATTTACATCGGGTGTAGCTCCCAATGCCATTGCTCCCCCCTCCCCACAATAGGCCCAGTTGTGTGATGTTCCCCTTCCCGTATCCAAATGATCTCATTCAAGCTTCCACTATGAGTGGAGAACATCGGTGTTTGGTTTCCTGTTTCTTGCGATAGTTTGCTGAGAATGGGATTGGGTTTCCCAAGCTGCAATCCCATGTCCGTACAAAGGACACGAGTTCATGCCTTTTTTAATGGCTTGCATAGTATCCGTGGTGTAATATGTGCTCACATTTTCTTAATCGCCAGTCGTGTCACTGAATGGACATTTTGGGTTGATTCCAAGTCTCGCTAGTTGTGAATAGTGCCCGCAATAAACATACGTGTGTATCGTGTTTAAGAGCCATGAATTTTACTATCCTTTGGGTAATCATGCCCCAGCTAATCGGGATGGCTGAGTCATATGATATTTCTAGTTTCTAGATCCTTGAGGAATTGCCCATAATTCCTTTCCACAATGGTTGAACAGTTTACAATCCCCACCAACAGGTGAAATTTGTTCTATTCATCTTCCACAGTCCTCTCCAGCACCTGTTGTTTCCTGACTTTTTAATGATTTTTTAATTTAAGTAACTTTTTAATGATATTCTCAACTGGTTGTGAGTGGTACTCATTTTGGTTTTGATTTGTTAGGTAATGCCATTCGTGACATAGGGCATGGGCGAAGGACTTCATGTCTCAAAACACCAAAAGCATGGCAAACAAAAGCCAAAAATTTGAGCAAATGGGATCTAACTTAAACTAAGAGCTCTGCCACAGCAAAAAGAAACTACCCATCCAGAGTGAACAGTGAAACCTACAGAGAATGGGAAAGAAATTTTTTGCAATATAACCTCATCTTGACAAAGGGCCTCTAATATCCAGAACGCTACAAAGAACTCAAATTTACAAGAAAAGCAACCCCATCCAAAGAAGTGGGCCAAAAGGATATGAACAGACACTTCTCAAAGAAGCCATTTCATACAGCCAACAGACACATGAAAAAAGTGCTCATCAATCACTGCCCCAATCGAGAAAGCAAATCCAAAATTCCTTTCTTAATAGACATCCTTGAAAACCTACAAAGGAAATTGACCAAGTAACAGAAAGTCCACCTGTTAATTGTGGCCAGGGCGAGCATGACCAAAGGCCGCAGGCAAGGATGTGGTTTTTGAAGCTCACATCACACTTAAATGTTTTCTCTCCTTCTTTTCCTACTTTTATCTATTCTCCTAATTTCTACTTCTTCATGCGCCCAGTGGGTGACTTTGTCGACTCAAAACCCCAGAGATATCGACTCTTCTTCCTAACTTTTACAGGATTTGAGAGATTCTTCGTGATAATCCCCATTCTCAGAATGCGCATCCCAGCCTTCAGCCCCTGACTGGTGAACAGCAGTCCAAAAGACTTCTCCTTGCACGTCTCCAGGTGTACTCAAACTGCCAGTCATCGGTGTGGGAAGGAGTTGTTTCTGGCTGTGCAGGAGATTCATAGGGAATTTGGGTATCTAGCTGCGTTCTAGTACAGACTTTCAGCCACTTTTTTCACTTTAATACACATTGTGTTTCCTTACAGTTGGAAGTAGGCACCAGTTTGCCTCCATTTTTGAGTCTTTTTCTGTGGGTGCTTTGGTGTGAATTGGACTTTTCTGTTTGCATCTGTACCTGCAATCTACATATTATTTTTTTCCTGGCGTGCTAATATTTTATAAAAAATACTATTATAACTAAAAATATTTATATTCTTGTGCAAAATATGTTATACATTAACATACTTATTCTTGGTGTAAGGTGGATAGCATCCCTTCCTCCCACCAAGGTGCAATCCTATATGTTTTTGCAGACAAATGTACTGATGTTTAAGGTTGGCAATACATTAATATTCAATAGATATGTTTATAATGTGGTGGCCCACAATACATGTTTTGAAATTCAAAGTATTTAATAATTTGTAAGTGTTGAGTTTTCACTTTCTTTTCTTCACTTCAAGAGTTTCTTAAAGCCTGTTTCTACTGCTTCATTACCATAATATGGGAAAACAACTGACAAAATTAAAAATATAAACACTAAGATGGCATTAATGGCATCTTGTGCACAAAATCTCATCTCCTCTTCCCACTCCTCCCAAAAACATGCCTGACTTGCTGCAAAAATTTTTGTATATAAGTACTATTGTTGATTAGCAGGGATAATTAAAATTCTTGCTGCAATTATTTGTCTTTAGCATTTGTGGTCATTTTTAGGGGGTGCATGGGAAAGTCCCGCCCCCCAAGCAAAAAAGGAAAAGAAAATCAACAAGCAGGAAAGAGAGAGAGAGGTTACAGTAATTTAACAATTTTGAGAATAGTTCTTTTCCCCAAAGAATCATACATACGCAAAGACTTCCAGAGATATACGTATGATCCATGTAAAAAAGCACACCAAAGGAAGGAAATAAATTAAGTTCTTGTATGAAGGGAAATATAAGTTTAAGAAAAAAGTCAGCTAGATTGATGGTTTCCCTTTGGGGGGGGGTTCAGCAAATGAGAAAATATGTAATTTCTTTGTTTAATAATAAAAATTTATGACTTTAGATTCAATGCAGAAGGTGATTTAAAAGTTTAAGTGGTGTTATTTACTTGTACAACTACAGCTAACTGAGAATGATAGAGTTATCTTAACATCTTCTTATTACCAGTGATACGTACCAGTGAGTAAAACTCTGAATTTTAAAGTATACATTATTATTTTATCATTAATGTTAGTTTTAAGATGATTTGAGAAATTCATTCAGTCGTATCTGGAAAGTTCAATTTAAACTATTAAATATAGCTATTATCTTTCACTAGAAAAGGAATTGTACTTTAAAGTTCAAACTTAGCAAACTGAGAATTTTAATGAGATAGGTATTTTCGTGGACTAATTTCTTCAAGGAAAGGATACTTCTATGCATTTAGCAAAATATTAGACATCTTTAAACTCTGCCCCTCTACAAACATCTGAAGCAAATATATTTTAACAGACTTTAAGATGATTTTCTGTCTTTTATTTCAAATGAGCCCATGTAGTGTTAATGTGGATGTTAAATATATCGCAAAGCAAAATCAGGACAAAATGAAAAGCATATATGCTCTTACAAGTATTTTTCTAATGTTACCTCTTCTTAGAATTCCATTTTCCAGAATAAAGATGAGGAATTAAATTATTTTACTTTTGCAAGACTCATTCTTCAGAAGGAACTTCCTCTTTGGTAGTCTGAATTTTACTTAAGATTGCTTTAACATGCATCTTTAACTTAACACTATCAAACAATTTGAAGTAGGAATGAAAAAATTAAAAATTTAAATTTCAGTGATTACAGTAGGTGGAAAACTGGAATCCTAAGCTTAATTTCATTATTTCGGTATTCTGTTTTGTCTTTGAGGTATCTCAGGGTGCTGTTGCCCAGAACTTTCTACAGGTGGCACATTTGACAGTCAGTAGACTCTGAGCCTGCAGAGGGTCTGTTCATGCTGAAATTCTGTTGCCATTAGATCCTGAAATTGAATGGTGTTTTTGAAATAAAGGATGAAACAAGTTTTTTCTTTCTCATTGCCAATATCTGGCACTGAGATATATATATATATATATATGCATACATGCATATAAACACATATTCTATTGGTTCTGTTTTTCTGGTAAACCCTGTCTAATGTAGACTTTGATACTGGGAGTAGTGTAGAGGAAGATAATTTTAAAATGCGTTTTCTGAATTGGTTCTGGGTTTCTAGAATTTGCTCTTCAATCAAGTTAGATTTAAAGATGCTAATAATTCTGTATTCATTAGTAAAGAGAAGGCTGGCGGTCCATGGTATTCTCCGGCAATAAAGATACACAAAATATCGTCAGTGACACTCCTAATCAATCACTTATAACAATCAAAGAAATTGGTGCTTTGTATATTGATACTTTTGAACATTTTTCTCAATCTAAAAAATATAATAAGATTGACTGGTCACTCCTAATGTTGTTGGACATGTGGAGAAGGAAAATGATGAGCTTAGGAATTTAAATTTCCAGCTTAGGCACCACATAAATGATCTGAAAGCTTCTATGTGTCCCCTGAAGGAGTCCATTATCTTCTAGCCACAGGATAAAATAGCCACAGGTCTGAAATTGCTGAAAATCAAGTGCAGAATCTCATTCTGAATTACAATGCAAGTTGAGCACTCAGACTCACAGGGTGTCTAATGTTAAAATGAAGGCATTGATTGAGAAGGAATGTGATCCTGAAAGTTGGAGTGGGAATATGTAGAGAGTATTGATGAAGCTCAGGACATTGAGACCCCAAATTCTCATGAGTCTTCTTTGCCAATGGAAGAGACCTCTCCATCACTAGTGGAAGCAACGCCCTTACTCACAGTGGAAGTGACATCTCTACTCTTCAGAGTGAATTAATCCTGAATTGGCTAAGGAAACTATAATAGCATTCCCAGAAGCAGTTGTCATGTAAGACAATGCTGATTTTCTTCTGGACAGGCTATGACCATCCTTCTTTGCTTCTAGGCCTCTAACTAGTCTGAATTCTATACAGGGCCCTAAAGGTTAGGTACAAAGTGTGGATGATGAGGAGACATGCTATAATCCAAGAAAACTGCTTGAGTTTTCTAGTTTAAACATATGGAAATCCAGGAAACATGTGGAAATGGATATTAAGAATGTGGAATAGCAGCAGATGCAACATAAATATGAACCAGGATGAATTTATCGATATGAGCTCACTTAGCAGAGATTCTGCATTTAGTGTGGCAGCTCAGGGAGTTCATAAGGGCTCTAACAATTTGGTTGTTTGGCTAAAACATGGACCGACAGATCACCCATAGTGAGCAAATTGAAATGCCTAAGTTGCCTTGACTCAGTGTAGAGGAAGAGAGTCAAAGGTTTAGGGACATTAGAATGTTAGCGTAGATCTGCCATTTAAGACCTAGTCACCTAACCTGGGAGGGTCCAGAAGACATACCTTCTACCATGAATTCTACAATGATTGACAAATACATTTGTGAAGGGAGCCCTGGCATCTTTGAAGTGCTCTGTGATCACTCTTCTCTGTAAGCCAGACCTCACAGTGAAAACTGAAGTCAATGTGGATGTGGTTACCATAACGGACAGCACACTCAAAGCAGTAATGAGAGTAGTCTGACTTGCACAGGCCTGTGACATTGGTTAGGTGATCAGTGTGTTCCTAGAAGTAAAATAGGAAGCTTATTAAATTCTTCCTTGACCTAGTTACAATGCAGAACTTTAAAAGCAGCAGAGTTTTCAGTTAAATGAACAAAAGTCTAACCTGAACTATAAAAATGAAGAGTCACGGCCTCTCAATCAATTCCCAAATGTAAGCCAGTTTTTAGATCTAGGATCCCTTGAATAGAGGAGAAGACAAGTCCCCTTGAAGAAGCCACAGAACAATGCCAAGAATTTATACTAGTAGTCTTTCTTTTACCCTTTCCCAGAGGGACCTAAGAACTTTTAGCAGTTGAACTGTGCTTGGTACAAAACGAAATGAGAAGGACTTTTGGGGACTCTTGACACTGGTTCTGTACTGACACTAATTCTATAAGACTCAAACATAACTGTAGCCCACCAGTCAGAGTAAGAGCTTATGGAGGCTAGAGGATCAATGGAGTTTTTGCTCAAGTTCACCTTATAGTAGGAACAGCAGGTCCCTGAACCCACCATGAGACAATTTCCCCAGGTGGGAAATGCATAATTGGAATGCACATACTCAGCAGCTGGCAGAATCCACCCATTGGTTCCCTGACCTGTAGTGTGAGGGATATTATGGCATAAAAGGTCAATTGAAAGCCATCAGAACTGCCTCTACCTAGGAAAATTGTAAACTAAAAGCAGTACCCCACCTCTGGAGGGACGCAAAGAATATTGCCACCATCAAGGACTTAAAGATGCAGAGGAGTGATTCCCACCATATCCTCATTCAACTCATCTATTTGGCCAGCGCTGAAGACAGATGGATCTTGGGAAATGACAGTGGAGTATCATAAGCTTAACCAGGTGGTGACTTCATTTGCAGCTGCCGTGCCAGATGTGTTTTCATTTCTTGAACAAATTAACACATTCTCTGATACAGAGACATGCAGTTATTGATCTGGCAAATGGCTTTCTTCCTCTATACCCATCAATAAGGACCACTAAAAGTAGATTGCTTTAAGCTGACAGTGCTGGCAATACACCTTCATTGTCCTTTTTCAGTACTATATCAATTTTCTGGGTCTATGTCATAATTTAATATGCAGAAATATTGATCACCTTTCCCTTCTTCAAGATATCAAACTGGTCTATTACCATTGATGACATTATGCCAATTTGACCTGTGTTACAATTGAAGTATGAGTGAGTCAACATTGAACTTTCAGGGTTTTTTAAATTCCTGAAGTAATGTTTGCTTTTTCTTTTGTGAACAGAACAAAACCTCTATATTGCACAAATTTTATAGGTTTAGTTAATATAGGCTAGGCACGGTGGCTCCAGCCTGTAATCCCAGCACTTTGGGAGGCCGAGACGGGCGAATCACCAGGTCAGGAGATCGAAACCATCTTGGCTAACACAGTGAAACCTCGTCTCTGCTAAAAAATACAAAAAAACTAGCTGGGCGAGGGTGGCGGGCGCCTGTAGTCCAGCTACTCTGGACGGCTGAGCAGGGAATGGGCGTAAACGCGGGGGAGGAGGAGCTTGCAGGTGAGCTAGATCTGGCCACCTGCACGTCCAGCCTGGGCGGGATCCAGAGCAGACTCCGTCTCAAAAAAAAAAAAAAAAAAAAAAAAATCTATAATATATATTATAAATATTTTTCATATTAGTGAAGAAATGAGTAAAGGCGTAAAGGCTCTTTTGGCTTTGAGAAAGAAAGATTTATGCAGGCAGACCGGTAGAGATAACTCCCTGAAACTTAGACTGGAATTGAAGCTCTGACAGGAACCATGCAAAGAAATAAATACTGTAAGTTTCCCTCTACTAATATGTTTCCTTCTCATCTAGGTCATGATTTGTTAATCCTCACTACATTCTAGAATTCATCGTCTGGAGGGAATCTGTTGTAGTTATGCTCATAAACCTTGGGTAATTTTTTTTTTTTTTTAACACCAGATTTTGAACAGTCTGCTCTTAGACTACATGACATGCAATTTCTTCTCCTTCCTACCCAGTATCCACAAGTTAGAGCCTGAAGTTGCTTCTCTGAGGGGGAGCCTATGGCAAGGAAAGGTGAAACCAGAGAGAGATGGGGAGAAAGAGAAAAATTGGAAATTAGGTGTGGGGAGTTACATTCGAGTTATTGACATGCGTTGTAAAATTTTCTTCATCATACTAGGACATCTTTAATCCATTCCATTCCATTCCATTCCACTCCATTCCTCTCTCTCTCTCTCTCTCTCTCTCTCTCTCTCTCTCTCTCTCTCTCTCTCCAGAAAGCATATATTAGCACATTTAATTAGAAACCAGCTTCTTAAGGGCATACCATTGCTTCCTGATGTAGATGGTTTAACTATCCACCAATATCCCCTGTCCCATTCTACCAAGTGTAACTTGGTCATGGTCATGTGATGTGTTTTAGTCAATAAAATATGAGATGTGACATGTGTCACTGGGTGGACATACAATGTGAGCAAGAAAGATGACTTAGTGTCACAACCCACTCTGATATGGAAGCCTGTGTTGCTACAATATATGTAGCATGGTCTCTTCCAACTGATACTGCAGCATTGATACATTTTCCAGGTATCCTATGTGATTGAACACCCACAGTTCAATATGAAGTCAAATAAATTGTCTCTTTATGCTGTCAACTAAAGAAAAAATGTTTTATATAGTATATGCATGTCACACATTTACAAGTTGTACACTGTATAGTTTCAGTCCTTGGTCATTTTAAAATATAGTAGGGTATAGGTATATTAGACAATGAGACACATAATCGCTATAAGAGGTGCACAAATTAGTGTTTCCAAAGGGAATTGGATTATATCCCCCTGGGGAATTAAATAAATGCAGTCAAAGGGGAGCTAGAATGTGAAATGAATCTTGAAGGACAGGAAACATTTTTAAATGCTAGAAATTATAAATGAGGCCAGGTGCAATGTCTCACACCTATAATCCCAGCACTTTGGGAAGCGAAGATGGGTGGATTGCTTGAACCCAGGAGTTTGAGACCAGCCTGGGCAACAACATGGTGCAACTCTGTCTCTACAAAAAATACAAAGAATTAGCCAGATATGGTGGCGTGCACCTGTGGTCCTACCTACTCAGGAGGCTGGGGTGTGTGGATCACCTGAGCCCAGGGAGGTCAAGGCTGCAGTGAGCCATGATGGCGCTACTGCACTCGAACCTGGGTAATGGAGTGAAACCCTGTCTCAAATAAATAAATAATAATTATAAATGAATGAAGCATAGAAGATTTCAGATGGAAATAAAACGCATTTGAGAATTTGGACAGTGGTTTTCACCTCAGCTGGAGAGTCAATCTGATGAGATCTGACTTAAGTCTGATACCTAGAGTATTGAAAATGAAATTGGATATATAATCTAGGGCCATATGCTAGACAACTAGAGAGGTCAGGGCAGAAAGGAAATAATTAAACAGTCTGGGAAGGCTTTAACAATGTTTGAAGAAGAGATAATTATATGAGGCAACCTACAACTGAAAAATGTTATCTGGTTTAAATTTTTTAAGTGATGAGAGAAGTGAAGATATTAATAAAGTCAATAATGAAATGAGGAGCCATAAGGATTGACCTGCAGCAGCAATAGGATAAGAAAAATTATGCTGACTATAAATAAGGTGTATACGTGGAGCCTGGAATATTTGATATTTGCAAAAATAAGTTAAGGAGGAAATTAAAATTAGTAGTTCAACATACTTTGAAATGTGAGCTTCAGACAGTTGTAAAAAATGCATTCTCTAGTGGATGTCATGGGTTTGTTTTAGACCAACTTACATTTTAATGGATAGAAGTGTATTCAGGAAAAGATGTCAAACAGTCTGTTGAAAATGGAAAGAAAAGAAACTGGAGCCTATAGTGCATATATAGATATAGAATCTGCATAACATTTGAATATATGAAAGTAAATGAGATTCCCATGGAAGGGAGTATAAGAAAAGTACAAATATGATGTAAAATCAGTACCACCCCTTTCTTTAAAGAAAATGGAAAACAAAAGAATTCTGGGAAATGATAAAGAAAAGCTAAGAAAGAGTTTTCAAAGTCAAGAGGGGGAATTACCAATATGAATTGCCAACTTAGGATCCAGATACCTAGTGCTAAGGCCAACCAGGAGGGATTCTTCCAGAATTGCAGCAAACACTTGAGAGGTCAATTTCAGCAGAATAATGATGCCAGAAGCTCGGGTGCCTGAGGTATGATGTCTGAGTGGATGGCAAAGTTGTCCAGGGACATAGACTCTTTTTTCAAGAAATTTTTCAGTGAAAGAAATAGGGAAGAAGTGAAAACAGTTTGAGGAACTAGCAGAGTGAGATCAGGTTAGAAGAGACCCATGCATGTTTGTAGGTGGAGGATTAGAAACTAGCAGAATGACAGAAACAAAATCGCAGTTGAAGCATGATTCTGGAGGTGGTGAGAACAAATAGATTCACAAAGGTTGAATTAACTAGCTTAGTGAAGTAGATGAGAGATTGTAATATTTTGGAGAAAATAATAAAACAGAGTAAGGAATGAAACAGTTCATAGCTATTTGGAGTAAGAAGTAATCAAGTTATAGCAATTCATGTAAGATCTTGTTCAGTGTGTAGAAGGAAGCTTCATTGCTGAGTCTAAGGAGGGTATGGAGAAAATCTCAGTTTGGAGGACGCAACAATGAAATACAGAGAATCTGACTATGAGTGTTTGGTGGAATTTTCAGTGGCTGCAAATAACAACAATTTTCCCAAGCAACACTTAAATATACCAGAGCAGTAGGAGACAATGTACACACTTGAGTAGTATGTTAGAATAGAGCATGGGCTTTGGAGTCAAATTTAAAATTAGATATTTGATGCTCCAATTTAATTCACTATTACTGGGAACTTGGTCAGTTTATATGTTCATGCTGAGCTTTTGGTTCCTAATCCATACTTCTATTCTTGTGTGGTTATTTCATTAGGGCTAAGGTAATATGTGTATTAATACCATACTAACTATAGTTTACCTAATCTAATTTTAGCTTATGTAATAGTCATCTTCATATGATGACTATGTCTTATCATAACTGAAAAACAATAATTCGTGTGTAAGGCTGTTGATATGAAAAATAATCAGAAATATAACACTTTCCTGATGTACCTATTGACATACCACATTAATTATTGCTAGTTATGACTTATAGGCAATGTTGGACTATAAATATTAAGTTCTTCTCAACAACTTCTTTCTAATTTGGTTGAGAACTGTGGGCTTAGACATCTTAAAAATGAGTCATATATAAGATAGGAAACTCTACTTGGAAGTATCAAGTTCGCTTTAACTTGGGAATCAGAGATCTATAGGCTGCTGGTCAAATCTGGCTAGCCATCTCTTTTTGTAGATAATGTTTCACTGGAACACATCCACATTCATTCATTTAAGTACTGGCAAATATGGCTGCTTTCACACCACAAGAGTTGCAACAGAGACCATGTGGTTTGCTAAGCCTAAAATATTTATTGTCTGACTCCTTACAGAAAAGCTGGCTTATCTTTGTTTTAGCTAATAAAGAAACATTGCTATAGTACCTAAATGTAATAGCTTACCATTCTAACAGTTAACATTTGTATTTATTCATGAGAAATCTCCATTACTTTTTAGCATGGTACAAAATGCATAGATTAGGTTTTTTACTTAACTGGAAGTTGATTCAGGGAAAATATTACATGTCCTTTCTATACTTTTTACTAAGGACCTAACTATAAATATAAGTTGCATAATTTTAATATATTTTCTATTTCCTTTTACTTATCACATTCAAAGAATAAACTGTTAAACATTATATACACGAACTTCAGAACTACCATGAGACTGACAAAATAGATGAGTTAAAAAATGCAATTCATATATATTACTAAGATAAAATGCCATTAAATATTAATAAAATAAAATATTAATTTTTATTAAGGATTATGCTTACCCTATCAAATTGCCCATTAAGTTACAAACATAAAGTTCAGAATTTCAACTGATAATATACAAAACACTTTCTATAGAGATCTTTCCTTTTAATGAGCTCTATATTACCAGAAACATGTGAAAGATATGAAATACACCATCTCCTCTCCTTCTACCTCCTGCCATGATACAGGACTCTCAGTTAAACAACACGCTTTGCTGAGAAAAAAAAAAAAAAAAAAAAAAAAAAAAAAAGGAAGGCAAGCTTGATTGCTTGGAGCGAAAAACATCTAAGAGGATACATAATAAATAACTAACCGAAACCACATGCAATATACTTACGTGTAACTAAACAAAGTATGATCCTTTTGACATAGTTCACGTCTCCTTGTGAGATATTTCATTATGTTATATATATAATATATATATATATATTAGTCACACTTGTAGTTATAGACAAATAACTATATTGCATTTCTAAAACACCAACTAATAAGTCCTGTTTGCTTCATATAATGATCACTGAAGAGTGATACTTTCCTTACACCTTAGTTGATGTCATTAGCTACAGACTTAATGTGCTGAGCTCCTCCACACCTTTATACACAGACTCTTTCTCATGCTCTAATAAATGTGATTACCTATTTTTTTCTGTATTTTAAGCCAGGTTGGATAAGTAAGACTCCATGACCGTATTATTCATACAAGTATCCATGCCCTGCAAAATGAATTGTTTTTAAGGGCATCTCCATAAGTGTTCTTTAGGTTAGTTAAATCTAACTTATTTCCTGGATTCCTTATAATGGATGTTCTTATGTATAATGAAAACTAAAAATTTCTATCAAAAAATGTTGCATGCATATTTATCTATACTTGTTCATCTGTGTAATTATATATTATGCAACTATATGAATCGCTATCTTATATAAATGTCAAGCTTCCATCATATTCATGTAAATTTTGAATAGGTAAATAAAAATAAATTTTTATATCATGAAGTGAAAAATTAAAAAAATCACTATTCACATTGTAGCTTTTGTTGTCTATTAAGCTGGTGCTGGCTAGGGCAGTTAACTTTTCTTCCTCACTCAAGAAATTGCTTTAGTGTGTTTTCTTTTTATCTGTGGACAAGCCCTTGTTTCTGCTCCACAATCTCATATATAAAATGTAATTTGCTTTCCTTTGGTTATAGCTTTTTCTCATCATAGAGTAAATTTTAACAGAGAAACATTTTTATATCTCTTAAACCCGAGAGAAAAAAGGCATGTCTATCATTTTATAAGAACGAACATGCTACCTCTATAGTATACACAGGGTGCTCTATGTTCCAGGCACTGTAATTTACAAACATTATTACATTGTATTTAAACCTCACCACAACTACATGAACTACATAATATATGTATTTTACAAATAAAGAAATAATGTTTGAGCTATACAGTAAAATACTGTGGATCTGGACAGTATCGTTCAGCAATTCTGTGTTAACATTAGATATTGTAATTTGAAGCACTCTATCATTCTAACACCAAAGTTCCCAACTACCATAATGTGATGGAGGTAATTAAAAATGAGTATGGATACGGAGATGTCTGTAAATTGGAGTTGAATGTTGGCAAGTTGAACATGGTGAGGGAATTTTACTTTATATCTTCAATGTTGACACTAAAGTAAAAATTGACATGGCCTGTAGACAATAAAAATGGTGGTGAAGAAGCTAGAGATATTTTTAAAAAGCATAAATAGATTTAATCGAGTAGTACAGCCCTTAGTCTTAGGCAAGGGAGTCCTTTGCTCTTAGTCCTATGCCTCTTGGATACTGTCCAGCGCTTGGGACAAACTAAGACTCACAGTACCTGAGAACAGGGCACCCCAATCTAGTCTTACATGTGTCCTAGTTGCCAAAATAATCTACCCCAAAATCTGTGTTCCTCTGGTGGCATGGATGAGCTGGCACTGGCAATGCCACTTTGGTGTGGGTATTCCCCTGTATGCTGGTACCAGGAGGTCACCCCATGGTAGGGGTGTCCAGGTCTCAGGTCAGACAGTCCTTCAGGGATGACTAAGCCTATCTCCCAAGAGCTTCTGAAGACCATTGCACAGTAATACCAATGGGCCCTACCGATTCCTCTACTTTCTCTCTTGTTTCCAATCAGTGTAGTGATACACACTACCTACAGCATAGTTTTAAGCTGTGTTTACCAAAGGCATTCCTTTCATCAGTGAAACTGCTCTTTTTGCCCCATGCCATTGTCTTTGACCGTTGTTTTACTTGGTGGCAGGGTGTAGAAGTCAGAGATAAGGTCAATATTGTGAAAGATTACATGCTAAGAATTCAAGGCTTATGGTCTAATTCACACAAGAAAAGGCATGGTTGAAAGATATACCTTTCAACATTTATGTCATAATACTTCAAACAGTAAATTTTACATGTCCAGAACAAAACAATAATCTTTCTCATTTTTTGACCTAACTTGAGAAATAATTGCATTTGTGGTTATCATTATCAAAGAGTAGATCCAAGCTTTGAGAGAGTCACTGAAAGCCAATATTCATGGAAACCACAATGGATGAGTAATGATATAAACTTCATTATAGAAGTGACATTAGGGAAGTGGCAAGAATAACTATATTGTTCAATACAACAGGCGCCAAAGAGCCATTGTAATATTTCTGCTACCTTTTTCTTGTGGAGAAACACATAAAATTATTCAGAATGAGACATTTGACAGTAAATGATGAAGAGATGGTGCTTGGATTCTGTTATGGACCTTCACATGTGATGTTTGGGCAATAAACAAACACATTAATTCCCCTTGTCTACTTATATTTGTGATCTTCATCAATAAATCACTATAACTCAGATGAGTCCATGGATTGTGTAGTACAGATTTAATCAATTTGCTTACACAGACAGGGACCCAACAAAAGTACCTGTCTTATCCTTGTACACTCTAAAGGTAACCCTATAAAAAGCTGCTGTAGGGAAGAACCAGGAAAATTAATGAAAGTAACATGAAAATGTTGCTGAGAAACATGAAGGCCCAGTTGAGGTTGGAAGCTAGGCATTTATAATCCATTAATGTATTAATATGTGAGATATTTTCTCCTCCAGGACCCAGATGCTTGATTGTTGGAAAGGAAAAAAATATATATGTTTGCCTAGATCCTAGTAAAATATGAAGAGACAAGGAAGTAACTAATTATTGTACTGTGGAACCATGGCTGGATTAAAAATAAATAAATAAACTTAAACTAAAAAATTCTGTAGTCTGATGTCCTCTGCAATTTTTGGCAGCAGATGTTGATGCTTTATATTGAGTTAATGTATTAGTCAGGGTTCTCCAGAGAAACAGAACCAATAAGAGAGAGAGATATATATCTTATATATAATCGTGTTATATATATATTACTATATGTTATAATGTGTTATTATACATAATAACTTATATAAAGTTCCTTTGCTGTATCATAGATAATGTAGAAATTAACTATATCTAATAAGATAGTTAACTATAATTAGATATAGTTAATTTATAGAAATTAATAGAATATATCTAATTATAGTTAATTTCTATAAATTAACTATATCTAATAGGAGAAATATATGTATCATATGTATGATAGATGATATATATCTTATATCAAGATGTATATCACATAGATGATACATATTCTATATCATATGCATATCTTATATAATATATATGTATATATCTTATATCTTGTGTCTCTATGGAACTTGCATTATGTGGACTTGTAATATTGTATTTCTAACATTTGCCTATGTATCAATTTTACCTTAGAATTCTTGCATTTCATCAGGACAGAAATTCTGTTTTCCTATTTGATGTCTACTTTGTACTGCATAGTTTGCTGAATGAATAATTGAATAATAGTGCAAATAAATCATAAAAGCAACAAAAAGTATGAACCTATTATTTCATAAAATATAAAACTATTCTTTCTTTTTTGGCCTTTTTGTCTTTTGTCAAATAAGATGGTAGAACCAGAGAGATGATGTTGTGCCTTTCAATTCAATAAATATTACTATATGATACTAATTATATGCACTTTTAAAGACAAAGCTCCATAAATAAGTAGAAATAAACAGGAGAAATATGTGAACCTGAGATATAAATGCCAAGTAACAATCTGAATAAATAGACTTATATTGATTTTAGAACATTTAAGATTTTGAGAGCCAAGAGTAGTCAACATAGAAAGTATAGATCTTTGTTTTTAAAATGAAATATTAGAATGCATATGTCTTAGATTTTTAGTGTCAGCTATTAGAAAAAAAAATACAAAAAGAAAACTTCTAGTTTCAACAAGTTTCTTCATACATAATACTTAAAGCATAGATTAACTATCAGTAACAGAATTTAACTTTATACATCCTGTGGTTAACTTTGTAGTTTAAAAGAAAGGTTTTAATTTTAATAGCGTGGTTTTCTTCCACATATGGAGGCTATCAATCATTTACTTTAGCAAAGTTTAACTAATTTTGCAGTTGATAATATTCACTTAGCTTTGGAAATGTTTCTTAAAATTCCCTTTGAACTTCGATATTTTCAGGTAAACATGTTGTAACTTTGTTACCAGAGTGATAAACCTAAAAGTGAAGAATTTAAATTCTAGAGATTTTTTAAACAACTAAATTTTATAGTGGCAGAAGGCAAAATTTCAAAAATAATATTAATTAAATAAGTACTGATAATGGAAAA
>NW_016807151.1:3181220-3187843 GCF_001698545.2 Rhinopithecus bieti | reverse complement strand
CTTTAACGTTATTTTATAATTAGTGGTTTTATCTTTCCTCTACTGATCTGTGTTTAGATCTAAAGGTCTGTTTTTAAAATGTATATTATATTCTCTTACTGATATATAACCTTACTATAGCTATTTTTTAAAATTCTAAAAAGAAAATGTAATTAAATAATGAAAACAGCATAAATTAGCTTTCAGTAATCTGATTAATGTATTGCATTGTTTTTTGCATCTAAACTTCTTTCATCTAGTATTTTTTGTCCATTTATTTTTTAACACCTCTGCAATGTTTCTTTTCATTTCTGTATTAATATAGTTTTTTTTTTTTTTTACTTTTTTTCTAGTTGATATAATGAATATGCCACAATTTTACTTATAATTTTTATTTTGAACCAAGGTCTCACTCTGTCCCTAAGGCTAGAGTGCAGTGGCACCATCATGGCTCACTGAAGCCTCAACCTCCAGTGCGCAAGTCATCCTCCCACTTCAGTCTCCTTAGTAGCTGGGGCTACTGGCATGCACCACCACGCCCTGCTAATTTTTGTACTTTTTGTGGAGACAAGCTTTCAACATGTTGCCCAGCCTGGTATCAAACTCTTGGACACAAGCAATCCACCCACCTCAGACTCCTAAAATGCTGGGATTACAGGTGTGACCCACTGCACCCAGCCACTTTTATTAATATTATGTTATATGTTTACTGTTACAAATGTAGAGGTTTACAACTGCCAATATCAAGAATTAGAGTATAACAATGAACTTCTTAATAAAAATGAAAATAAAACCTTATGTTTTCATAATTTTATTTTACCACTCCTTGGATTTTCGTGGTTTAATAGAGCCATATTTTTTCCTTCCAGAAATTATAAATGGTATTTATATTCCATTTTTAAAATCTGTAATTAGAATTATTTATACATATTTCCTGTATTTTATTATTATTTTTGTCCAATTATTTGTGTCTAAAATAGAGTTTAGGATTATGTGATATGCACCTGTTCATGTTTTCAGAATAGTGACCAATTATTTGTATAGGAGGGCTGGACCAATTTATGTTTTTGTCAGTATTATATGAATATTCAGTTGTTTGCCACATTCTCAACATTGGCCATTTGTGACATTTTATCTTGACATCTTAGTTTACGTTTATAGTATCTCACTATGTCCTTAATTTTATGACATAGTGAATTGCTTTCTTTACTAATATGTTTGGGCATCATTAAATGGGGTTTAAGTCATGTGTATATTATTTTTTAGATAACAGTTTAATGAGTTTCAACCATTTTTATAAGATTGTTTGTCTTTTTCTAATTGTACAATTGCTTCATATGATCTGGATAATAATTATTATTTGTCCTATGAAGTTTGCAATTGTTGTGTAGAAATTTATATGCCTGTCTTTGTGTGGGAAGAATTTTTTAGTACTTTTCTAACATTTTCTACTCCAAGTTAATAAAAATATTTTACTATATTTTGTATCAAAAGGCTTACACTTTGGTCTTTCACATTTAATTGCTTAGTCTACATAGAATTGATTTTTGTATATAGAGTGATATACATATATAGAGGGATATAAAAATTTTTAATTAGAGATCATCAAATTTCTCATTACTACATATCGAATAGTCTATGGTTCCCCATTATTTTTCACATCAGCTTTGCTGTATATTAGGTTTTCATGTGTGAGTTTGTGTATGTGTGTGTTTCAAGGCTCTCTCTTCCGTTTCTAAATAAGTATTAGTAATGGGAAATACTTAAGCATTATGAAGAATTAAAAATGTCAACTATGTAGAATTATGTATTTATGTAGAACTTAAAATGTCATATTCATTGATCAATATTTCTTATACTTCATGTCTCACTGTTTTAATTAATATACTTTGGTTTATTATTGAGCAGGACAATACCATCTCCCTTATACTTATTCATTATTAATGTCTTAGCTATTCTAATCCTTTATTCTTTCATGACATTCATTATCAGCTTTACAAGTTCCATGGGGGAAAAAATCTGAACTCCTTTTACCTGGAATTCTTTGAATTGATATATACTTAAATCTGATTCAATGACAGGATATGTCTTCCCACTTATTTAGTCTCTATTTAATAGTTATCAATCAAGTTTTACAATTGCATCACTAAAAGTATTATATCTTTTTCTTAAACTTAATTATTCATACATATCATGAATATTGATAAGGTAAGTGATTTTAAAATTATACTTTTATCTCCTGTTGCAAGTCTATTAAAATGCAATTATTTAAGCATTGTTCAGAAATTTTGCTAAAATCTCTTATTAATTGCATATCTTTGGTAGATGATCCTTTGAACTTTTAAAGTAAAACATGATCACATCTCTAAATGATGTTAGGTAGGGTTCTTCCTTTTTAATGTCTTTGTTATTTCTTGTTCTTGTTATCTTTGTGAACTATATCAGATATCCTTTGTGTTTTGTGATTTAAGACTCAACCTTTAAAATATCTTTGTGGTATGAGTTGTGAGTTATTTTCTAAAGGGATGATTATGTTCATCTGGAAGGCACTGCACACCCAATTCACTTTAAATTCAAATCCTGATGTAAGGATTGATTTTGAACCAAACAAATGATGTAAATTAAATTCTCAAACTCAGATAAGAGCCTGCCAGGCCATACATCCTCAGAACAAATGTTTTTCTTTAACAAAATTCTCTACAAGCAATAGTTTGTAGAGTTTACTTGTTTTCTAATTTAGGGGATACTTTTCTTTTTTTTTTTAAGTGTATAGGCTTCCTGGTATCTGGTTGTTTCTGGGTTTCTCCAATCCACCATCAACCTGTGCCAGCTTCATGGATGCTAAATGAGTCACTGTCTATAGCACTCTCCTCTCTGTGCTTGTCTTTCAGCTTTGCTGCACATTTTGGAACATCTCTTTTACTTTCTTTCATATTCAACCATTCACTTAAAAATATGTTTCTGTGCTTCTGTGTATTTTTTTCAATTAATATGTTCACGTACTTTGGTGACTTTTCTAATTATCTATTTTATTTGGAATCTTCAGTGTGATTTTAAAGGTTATGATACTGTCAATTGACCTACTTCAGGCAGACATATTTTTATCTTACTCTGTGTTTTAACAAGTTATCGCTCATATTTTATTTCACTTGACCTATAGTCTCTAATTTTTCCATGAGAAATTACTAATTAGTAATAATATGCTATCATTTTATTATAAAACTATAATTATAATTACAATTATAAAAATAATTGTATTACACTTATAATTACTCAAAAATATATCTACTTTCTTTCAAACATCATTTTTTGTCATGTGTTGTGCGTTTTTTTTTTTTTTTTTTCCCTGACGCGAAGTCTCACACTGTGGCCCGGGCTGAAGTGCAGTCACACAATCTAAGCTCACTGCAACCTTTGCCTCCTGGGTTCAAGCGATTCTCTTACCTCAACCTCCTGAGTAGCTGGGATTACAGGCACCCACCACCGTGAACAGCTAATTGTTTTACATTTTTAGTAGAGATGGGGTTTCATCGTTTTGGCTAGACTGGTCTCGAACTCCTGACCTCGTGATTCACCCGCCTCTGTCTCCCAAAGTGCTGGGATTACAGATGTGAGCCACCACGCCCAGCCTGTGTTGTGCTTTCTAAGTACTCTATAACATCCTTCTGTATCGCAAATTTTAGCCCAGGACTCCCATGGTATTTTGAATACAGAGAGAGCAAACAAAGTCTAATAGACATTGCAAAGGTCTGTATAACTTTCTTTGATACGTAGAAGATACTCAGATGCTCTAGAATCTGAAGTTAGAAAGCTGGTGAGTATGATTGCTCTTTTCATGAAAGCTGGGAGACACTAAGGGCCTGGAAAGTGCTTGCAGGAGAAAAGCTGTCAATACATTTTTTTTTCTTTTTTTCTTTCTTTTTTTTTTTGCTGCACCTGTTGTAACTTTCCACACCTGGCTTTCTGTGTTGTTGGAATTCCTTTTCTAGTATAGTAATGCTCTGCAGTATCAGGAGAAAACTTAGGATAGAGCAAACTATCCCATTTAGTTTATTTGTTCATGGTGCTGGACCTCACACTGTGATTGCTTTTGCCTTTGAAGGAATTCTAAGTGCCATGTGCCACAGATGCACTTCTGTTCCTCGGTCTTCTAATTTCAAGAGATATCAGTGGGATTTTACTGGGATTATTCTACCTATTTTATTTTATAGCATTGTGTTTTTAAAAGAAAATTATTACAAAGATCTCGGGATTATTATTATTATCTTTTTAGGCAGAGTCTCGCTCTGTTGTCCAGGCTGGACTGCAGTGGTGGGATCTCGGCTCACTGCAACCTCCACCTCCTGGGTTCAACCCTCCTGGGTTACAGGCACCTGCCACCATGCCTAGCTAATTTTTGTATTTTGGGGAGTTTTGCCATATTGACCAGGCTGGTCCTGAACTCCCGACCTCAGATGATCTGCCCGACTCGGCCTCCCGAAGTGTTGGGATTACAGGCGTGAGCCACCACACCTGGCAGGGATTATTTTTGATATTGGTGACATCTCACACATTTAGCAACAATTTCTCTGATTCCTTTCCTTACTTTCCTGCATTAATATAGACTTTACCTCTTTTTCAAATTCTTTTCATTATGGTAGGGGCATTGGAAACAAATGTATGTCTATGCCCAAGTTGCAGCTTCTTGCAAGGAATTCTGTTATCCACTTTTGATAACCACGTGTCCTCAGCTGATATTAGTCCTGCGTTGTCTTAGGTTAGCTGAAATGGCCTCATGAATTGTGCTCTTGCAGACTGTACTTATTGTGAACTAGTGCCCTGGGTCTTGTTGAAGCACAACTACCACCTGATTTTTTTGACATGTCTCTCAGCTTACATTTTTCTGGTGTCATTTATTTTCATTACTGTACTTCTTTACCACCACCCCACAGTGAAGCAGCTTAGTTAATTATGAGAGGATTTATCTTTATACCGGAACCAGGTAGAAGAACACAAAGTGTTATCTAATTCTTTAATATATCCTCTCTACTGATAAAATGAATCTCTACTCTTATCACTTTGTAAGCTAACAGCTTTCACTTAATATAGCCTTTTCTTGCCCTCGTGTTGTGCTTTATTAAAGTTCATGACTCTGGCTCACTGTATTTTCTAATACTTATGTAACTATAACTCATCTTAGTAATACTGACATGATTTTGTGATTATTCCCCTTGGGTGTTAGGTTTGATATTCTTAATTGTAGCTATGATATAATAAAGCAAACCTTGAACTACCTTTTCTAACATCACACATGCTCAACAAACACACACAGACCCCATATATATATAATTGAATGTACACACACATGCACACACACACACACACACACACATCATAGTTACAAATATTTCCCAATGAGTTATAAGACCATTTTCATGAATTCAATAGTTGAAATAATTATGTAAGCAATTAGTTATTTTTTGTTTGTCATAAATAAAATGCTTTTCAAAAATGCCAATGTTTTAGGAATTTGAGCAAAGCTATAGTTAACATCTTATACACACAGGCAAGACTTTGTTTAGACATACATACAGGAGCAGAATTCCTGGGGTCCAGGTTACCTGCATTTCACTTTTAGTAGATATTCCAAATGGTTTTTCAAAGCAATTGTGTCCATGTGGATTTCCAACCCAGGATATGAGTGAGAGCTTCCATCACTCCACATCCTTGCCAATTATTGATAATTTCAGACATTATCTTTATTCTCTTTTTTGCCAACTAATTCAGTGAGAAATTATGTGTTATTATTGTTCTTATTTTGGATTTCTCTGATAATAGCTGTGGAATCATTTTACTTGCTTTTAGAAGTCCTGTTTTTTATTCTTTTGTAAATATTCCATTTATAGATTTCCAAATTGAATACTTTATTGATTGTTGACATTCTTAATATAATCTTTGCACTAAATTCTGTTCCATGATTAGAAATATTTTCTCGTAGTCAATGACATAGCTTTTCTTTTCTTTGCAAGTTTAATTTTGAATATATGATTTTAATTTTAATTCAAATTTTGTGCTTTCGATATTTGTTTAAAGAAAGCTTTTCCTATTTCATAAAAATTATGTATGTTGGCCGGACATGGCGGCTCATGCCTGTAATCCCAGAACTTTGGGAGGCCGAGGTGGGCAGATAACCTGAGGTCAAGAATTCAAGACCAGCCGGGCCAACATGGTGAAATCCTGTCTGTTCTAAAAATACAAAAATTAGCTGAGCATGGTGGTGGATGTCTGTAATCCCAGCTATTCAGGAGGCTGAGGCAGGAGAATTGCTTGAACCCAGGAGGTGGAGGTTGCAGTGAGCCGAGACCATGCCCTTGCACTCCAGTCTAGGCGACAAGAGCAAAACTCCATCTCAGAAAAAAAAAAAAAGAAATTATATATGTCCTTGACTTTTAAACTGTTTCTTCTTCACATCTGAAAGTTATTTTTATGTATGAGATGATTAAAGAAATCTATAACCAGTCCTATGTATTTGTGGAGCCTATGTTTTGGTATTCAACCAAACATAGATTGAACATAGTTAGAAAATAATTGTAACAATGAAAATGATATAAATTAATATCAGTATGACATAGCAATTTTTTTTTTTTTTTTTTTTTTTTTTTTTT
>NW_016807151.1:3164585-3179095 GCF_001698545.2 Rhinopithecus bieti | reverse complement strand
AAATGTTCAAGTTAAGATCAAATATTGTGGAGACCAAGGTTCTTTTGAGATCTTATATTGGCTGCCCTTAGAGACAATAGATGACAAATGCTTCCTATTCAGATCTTTAAAAGTGCTGGACTTCTAGTTAAACTCCTTAGCACTGGGAAGACCTGGAAGAAAAGATCTACCTATGTTAATAGAAATTCTTTACAGATGCAAATTTGTCACCAGGAAGGACAGCTTTGCAGGGACATTTCAAGATATGGCAAAGAAACATGTTTTGGGGTAAAATCTTTTGATTTTCTTCCTTGTCTCCTAATGTTATGCCTGAGTCAGGATGGAAGGTACATCATGATATATAGGGTTAAATAAAACCCATCTGATGAGAATTGATGGCTTGTAGGGCATGACTTTCCAGACCCCTTAGATAGGAATTTGGGCAAGAAAAAAAAAAAAAAAAAAAATCAGAGCTTAATCCTCAGGATCTATGGTAGGTTGAAAAATGACTTCCCAAAGACAGCCATGTTCTAATTCATAGAACCTTTGAATGTTAACCTATATGACAAGAAAGGATCTTTGCAGCTGTGATTAAATAAAGGATCTTAACATAAGGAGATTATCCTATGTTAGCTGAATAGGCCCAAATTGTAAATACATGCATTCTTAAAAATGAGATGCAGAAGATTTGAATACACAGAAGAAAAGGCAATGTAGAGGAGGAGAAAGAAATTTGACGATGTTAGCCTTGAATATTGAAAGTGGCCACAAGGCAAGGCACAATGGCAGTCACGAGAACCTAGAAGAGGTGAGAAATGGATTTTCCCCTAGACCTTCTGAAGGGATGGTAGCACTGTGACACCTTGATTTCAGCTCAGTCTTTAATTGATTTCAGAATTCTGACCTCCAAAACTGTGACAGGATAAGTTTCTGTTGCTTTAAGCCACTACATTTATGGTAATTACTTGTCACAGCCACAGGAAACTGATACAGATATTATTACATTGTAACCAAAATATCTAACACAGTTGAAGGGAATGAAATGGCTTAGAATTTCTTGGAAGTTTATGTCTCACTTTAATGTTTTTTAAACCTAAAGATTTTGTTTGACAGGGAAACCTTTATTAGTTATCAGAATAACAGAATGATAAAATGAGTTGGTGTTTTTACTTTCAGAAAATAAGTTATCCTGCATGGATTATTAGTCTACCTTGTTACTACCTGTATTTTCTACAAAACGTTTGTAATAAAAATGATAAGCATTTATACATTCTGATTACCATTTAGCTGTAATGATTAACATGTGCATGAATTATAATTATTTTAAAATTTCATTTAAAATTACATTTTTCACATAGGTATAATTGAACTGAGACTTTCTGTCTTAAAAAAATTGAATTATATGAAACATGGCCATAGTAATACGATGCCTCAATAGAAGAAAATATATTAGATCTTATAAAGCAGTATATATCTCCTCATGTCCTTTTTATTGTTGCAGTGTATGGCATTTGGTAAAAAAAAAAAAAAAGGAGCTGTGGTTGTATGCACACAGTATTAAAAGCTACTTTTCTTTTCAAGCATAATGAACTTTAGTAGAAATGAATGAAAATAAATGTCCATGGATTTTCTTAATGATTCTTCAGAATCAGGCACCATGAACGTGTTTTCTCACTTGTGTGGACATCTTTATAAGAATTACTCTTGAAATAATACTCAGAGAGGAGCATTTCATAAAGAAATGAAAATGTGGTTTTAATATATACTCTATTACACCCAAAATGCTGTTTATTTAATATGTATTAAGGAAGTTGAAGTTATCAGCCTGAAGTTAACAATATGAAGCTGAAGAGTTGAAGTTATCAGTATGAAATAATGTTATCTAATTATAGATACAGATTGAAGTTGTCAGTATGAAATAATGTTATCTAATTATATATACAGATTGATAGATATAGAGACAATTATGGATGTCTGCATATACATGTTAATATAAAACATAAATTTCCTAGCTCAGTTCACTGAGAGGGCTTAGAAGTAATGGCACCCCAGTGGCAAGGAACCATAACTAGTGGTCAGATCTTGATTTCTCACCATTCTCTGATGAAAGGAATCAGAGATCCTTGAAAAAAATGGCTAAGTCTAGGTCTGAGACAAGAAGATTATAACATTTATATTATGCATTTTGAAATTAACATGGACTATCTTATCATGCCAGGATTTAAGGAAGTACTCACTAAACAAACCAATATGGTATGTCAAAAAAGACATAGAGGCTAATTGAAAGAGCTCACAAAGGCCAAAGCTAAAACAATTAGACCAACAAAATAAAGAGTGTAGTATTGTGTTACAACATGAAATACAAAATAAATATCCATGAGATTACACTGATACATATAAATTACTGAATGAATGAATGAATACACAAACAAGGAAACAAACAAATGGGGAGAATAGGTAAATTTCTGTCATAAAATTTCAAATATTTTGTGTCATTTTCCCATCCAGCAGATGGAGCATAACTCCCTATCTCTTGACTGTGGGCTGCTTTTAGTGACTTGCTTTCAAACAGTACAGTATGGAAAGGAGGAACAAAAGAAACTTTATAATATGAAATGGTGGCAAACAGTACCCCAGTCAGCTGATCAAAATCTGTGTAAACAGAAATAAATACCCCAGTTAGCTGATCAAGATCTGCATCAACAGCAATAAGTACCCCAGTCAGCTGACCAAGATCTGTGTCAACAGTAATAAATACCCCAGTCAGCTGATCAAGATCTGTGTCAACAGTAATAAGTCATGCTGATGACACACGTACCCTTGATATGAAGTGACAAAATGATAATTTACCTCTATGGTCTTCCTCCCAAAACTCATAACCCCAGTCTAATCATTGGAAATACATCAGCCAAATTCCAACTGAAGGACATTTTATAAATGTCTGACCATTGCTTTTCAAAACATTCAAGGTCATCAAAACAAGGAAAGTCTAAGAAACTATCACTACCATGAGGAGGCCAAGGGGACGTAATGACAATACAATGAGATATCCTGGAATAGAAAATGACATTAGGAGAAAACTAGTGAAATCAGAATAATGTGTCAATATTGGTTCATTTAGATCCATCTATTACAATGTATCACTATCTATCACAATGTATCAAAAGCAGCATTGTAAGTACATTGTACACACATCAAAAGTACATTGACAAATGCACTTATAATTATAATGTAAGATATTAGCAATAGTGATAATCAGATGAGAGGTATTCGGGAACTCTCTATACCATCTTTGCAACTTTTAAGAAAATGTAAAATATTCTAAAATAAATGTTTATTAGAAAAGACAGTTAACATTCTGACTATCTATGTTTGTCTTTCCAGCTCTGTTACCTAACAGCTTGGCTCTTTGGGGAATATAGCCAAGCTGGATCCCAGGAGCAGTCGCGAGTTTTAAAGAATGCCAGCCTTTTCAAAGGTAAGTAAAAAAAAAAATCTTATTAAGATATATGCTTTTACCTTCTTAATTAATACCTGAAAACGCAAATCCTATTTAAAACTTCTTTACTTTAAAAAATGTTTACTAGAAATCAAAATATTCAAATATTTGTATATTTACAGACAGTTGACGTAAACACAAAATCATGAAACTTGAAGTAACCAGTTATTTCTACATTTTTTAGAATATATAATTATTTTTATAATTCTTTATTTTTTAGTTTCTTTGTTGTATTTTTCCTCACAGTTTCAATTTACATGCAGGTTTGAGAAGATCTGATGGCTATGTGCCTCCTAAAGAACAGAAAGTGATTTCCGTCTTTTATATTATATTTTTATGACACTTTGCCTAGTCCTTCATAATTAGCGGGTATTATGTTTGTTAAATTGGATATGTCTCATTTCAAAGGCAAACCTCTGTTGAAAGTCACCCATAGGAAACAGAGAGATAAAGTCATCAATTCTCTTGTCTTTACGAATATTGATATGGCACAATCTTGTTCAATTGTTTCTTGCACTGGCAATTGTAATCTGCTTTTCCTTTGCTGATGGTAGGAATCTAAACACTGAGATTTAGACAGATACAGTTAACCTTCACAGAGGTAGTAATTAGAGTACTGCTTTGACACTCCCCTCTTGGTAATGGGAGAATCTCCTCTTACTTAGGCTGTAGTCAAAACAAGCTTGATGTTCTCAGTTCTATTCAGTGATCAGTTAAGATTAACCATTGATATAACAACTCAGAAAGACAAGGTTGAAGAGATAAGGCAGATGTGTAATTAAACTAATGTGGCTTTATGAAACTTCCTGTTATATTTCTTCAAACTCTCTGTGCATGCCCATATTTCTGAAGTAGAAAGATGAAGCCTTTTGTTTTTCTTTCTCATGATCCTTTTATAAGATTAACTTATTCAGTAAAGGTTAGGCTTTAGTGTAGTTTTAAAACATTCTCAATTAATTTCAACTATAAGATTTGAGGGAAAGAATTCAAATTTTAAATTAAAAATGTAAGATTATAAGATTGGAATAGAGTGAACCAGTTAATATCTCAACTGTTAATAATTCTTCCTCCCCATGGTCATCTTTTTTATCTACCAATTTGTTCTCTTCAATATTCAAAATTTCTATGTAGAAAATTGCTTACCTTTTCTTTGTGAAATTTTTGCATTTTTTTATAGAAAATTTTAATTAATTTCTAAATCTCTGACCATGGATAATTTTGGTTTGGGGTTTCAGTCCAGATCTTCTATTTATAGAATAAGAGAAGTGAACACTTTGACTTTTAATTCCTGTAAAAGGCAACTCCATATTCTTAAATATCCATGATTACACCAAACTCAGTATTATCTGTGATGAAAATATGAATAATGAAAGATTAATACTAAGCCATTCCAATGATAAATGCAGCACTTTCTTTCCTTTTCTTTAAAGCATAATGGAGCATTAAAACATCCAAAGGCCCAGATAAATGAGAAGAGATTCACACTCTTTGCAAATGTCCTATAGTTCACTCTGTGCTATATACAACGATAAGAAGAAATAAAAATAGTTTGATATTTGTTTAACATAAAACTAAAGATAATAACTTGAGAAAGGATAATTTTAAAGAAATTGGAATGTTCATTTGTTTTTAATTAGAGTAGAATTCATATCGATGCAGAAGGCATTTAAGGAGAATGGCTTGAAATTATTTTCTTTTTAATGTGAGGATTTTCATAAATGCCACATAAGCAAATAGAGCTGAGAATAATCTCAGTGGAATGCTATAACAAAATAGAGAGTGATAATCGAGAACAATGAATATATAGGTTTCAAGTCATATTAACTGATTATTAACATTTCTTTATTAAGAAAGAAATTTTTCTTTTATTAATTTAACTTTGAGTAGAGTAATGCTCTGGAGCCTGTTTATGATGTTACCACCCCCTTTTATAATTTTCTTTTTCAACAATCACATAGGGCAATGTATTATTTCTTTAAATTTTGCAAAACTATCATTCTGTTAATTTCTCACTTATATTCATGTTTAGTTAATAAGTAATTATATTAATTTATTGTAAATCATGCAAAAAAGTAAAGGGAAAGAGAAAGGAAATAAATCTTTCTTCTTTCATATGGTTAATTGAACATTCTTTGATCATTTATAGAATACTTTCTTGTTCCAATATGAAAAATATGGTTGAAGTTGGCATTTTTTTCTTCCTGTAGTAGTTAGAAAGAGTAGGGAAAATGCAGACAAAGGACATTTGAACTAGTCTATAAAGAGATATAGATAAAAATATGTAAAGAAGAAGGTATAGATACATAAAAGTTACAAAGATATATGGTATCATTTCATATGTGGTAAATTTTATACTACTTGAGGAGTTAGAGAATGAAATGTGTGTCAAATATGGGAATAGCTGGCAGATAAATCCAGAAGAATAGGCTTACATGATGAAGAAACTTTAATGAAATGAAAACTATGTCTGGGATTGGGACTTTATCTTTTATAGGATGTGGAGCTGTGTTTTGTTGCTTTAGTTGGTTTGTTTTTTAATGTAGAATAACCTGATGTGGGGGTTGTGTGTGTGTGTGTGTGTATGTGTGTGTGTAAAGAAGATGACTGCTGGCAAGAGATTGGGAGGTTATATATATTAGATCTTTTGGGAGCACCAATTTAATTCTGTTTCTATCTGTCCTGTATACTTTCTTAGGAAATTAAATAAGTATTCAAAAATAATTTATTTCAAGATATGTTTAAATAGTTTAGGGTTTTAACTAATGTATTAGTCTGTTCTCACACTGCTAATAAAGACATACCTGAGACTGAGTAATTTATAAAGAAAAATGGCTGGGGAGGCTGCACCTTCATGGTGGAAGGCAAAGGAGCAGCAAAGGTACATCTTACATGGTGGCAGGCAAGAGAGTATATTCAGGGGAATGTCCCTTTATAAAACCACCAGATCTCATGAGACTTATTCATTATCATAAGAACAGCATGGGAAAGTCCCACCCCATGATTCAATTACCTCCCACTGGGTCCCTCCTACAACATGTGGGAGTTATGGGAGCTACAATTCAAGATGAAATTTGGATGGGGAACACAAGCCAAACCATATGAACTGAGTAGAATACTTCAATATTCCACTAATACTTTATTTTATGAAGATGAGGATACAAAGAGTGTTGACAAATGGAAAGTTTTGTAAGTGAGCTTTTCACTGACACAGAGGCAAACAAATCTAGGATCTTTCTTTAAAAAAGCAAGTCTTTAGGTCATTGGTGTGAATATCAGGTCCTGACACTCAGAAAACATTGCCTTTCAGCAGTGATGAGGTGAAACAGAAACTGATGGAAACACAGAGGCAACAGCAGATCTGCTCAGCCAGGAGTGGATTTGAGCATTTCTTTAGTGTTCACTGTGTCCTGCTGAGTTGACAACAGGGTTCAAAAAATGAATTGCAGAGCCATCTGTTTTTTTTTTTTTTTTAATGTACTTTGTAAGGCATAACTAGAAATCATTTGGTAAATTTTGTTCGTGTGATTTTTCCTGACAGGTTATTGTTAGAGTTGCAATTAGCACATCTGAGGAAGATAAATGTAGGGATATTTCTAATTTTGGTAATTGTCAAAGGTTAATAATTTGAGACGTACCTGTGAGGATTTCACAGTGGGCTTATTATTGGGAATTATGATTCATCATTTACACAGAATAACAAGGAGAGAAAAGAAAAGAAAAATACAGAAGCATTTGATTATTCCAACTTAGACTCTACCAGCCTTTTAATTCAGACAAAAGAGTTATTCCAATTACTCGTGATTGCTTCAAGCCTCCAGATTATTAAAACAGGTTTACTACAAGTGAGACCAGCAGAAAAGACTACATTAAAAAAAGTATCCCAATCTTCCATGAATTATCCTGTATGTAATTTTCTATTTCTTTACTCAGTGTTTAATTTAAATAGTCATAGATCAGATCACAAGATGCTCTTAAAATCATTCACACTCAGAGACATAAAGGTCATTTACATGCATTTTATTCCATGGTGTATATTTTCAGTTAATCTTAAAGGTCACTTTCCTTCTGTGAGTCTAAATATTCAATGCCTTAAATAAAGATGAAAGATATAAATAAATAGGGGATTTTTTTTTTTTTTGGCTTTAAAGCTACCTTGTTATATTTCATGCTGCTTTGATTTTTTTGTGATAGATCACAATCCAGGTTATTGTGCTATCATTCAAATTAGCTTAAAATGCCCTTACTACAGAAGCAAGGAAATACATACATGTTCTTTGTTCTAATCAGAAAAAAAAATTATACTGCAGGAGTGATGAAGAGAATTCTTGGTTATGGTCTATGGGACAACAATCCATAATTTAGTTTGCAGATGTCTGTGTAATTTAAGCAGCAGGCAGAACAACCACACAGTTGTAGCTGCTCTGGGGAAAGGATACCAAGAAGCTCATAAATCATGGTAAGGATTAAAAGCAATGAGCATTCATCTTCTTAACCTCGTAAGGGAATCAGGAAAAGCCAAGTATCAGAACATACTGAGCATGGAATCTTTGTGCAGGGATCAAAGATATCAGAGTTTTTAAGGCCGCTCTCAATTAGCATTGACCTCTCATTTGCAAGTCAACAGAACATAATTTTAAAGTTTATTAAAAAGAGGCCTTTTCCACATCAAATTAAACTGAGTAAGTGTCAAGATATGTTTCTGGGCCATAGAAAAAGTGGAGTCAAATCATAGAGAAATGCTAATCATTTGCTTGGATTGAAATATGTTTCTTGGCCGGGCGCAGTGGCTCAAGCCTGTAATCCCAGCACTCTGGGAGGCCGAGACGGGTGGATCACGAGGTCAGGAGATCGAGACCATCCTGGCTAACACGGTGAAACCCCGTCTCTACTAAAAAAATACAAAAAATACAAAAAACTAGCCGGGCGAGGTGGCGGGCGCCTGTAGTCCCAGCTACTCAGGAGGCTGAGGCAGGAGAATGGTGTAAACCCGGGAGGCGGAGCTTGCAGTGAGCTGAGATCCAGTCACTGCACTCCAGCCTGGGCGACAGAGCAAGACTCCGTCTCAAAAAAAAAAGAAAAAAAAAGAAATATGTTTCTTCTGGGGCAGCCTATGAAAAATGACCTTACAAATATCCAATCCACAACTGTCATGTTTAACTGAACATTTATAAATGGCTAAATGTCTTGAGAAAATTTTAACTTCAAATAGTCAAGGAAAGGAAATAGAGACAGCTGGCTCTCTCCTATAACATTTAGTAAATAAATGGTCTGTTACTAATTGTTTATATTTGAAAAATTATCCTAATCAAAGGTCTTTGGATTCAAATGAGTAATTCATACACCATGAGGCAAGTTTCATTTTGTGTTGAAGATAGAAACTTTAATCAAATTTTAAATCTTTTGAAAAAGGCTAATCTGTTAATTTCCCCAGCATTCTTTTAAATCAGGTTCATGATACAACTACATTTGCCAATTTTATAAGAATGTCAAGACTGTGCAGGAAATAATAAAATCAGTTATTCAAGGACGATCATGAGCCTGTTAAGGAGATACAAACAGATTCAGTTTCTGATTCTCCAGTTTAATATAAATATCCCTTGGCAATGATTATTTTTATGTAGTCAGTACATAATTATCTATTTTAGTTAAGGAGAACTGTAGTGTGGCTAATCCAGAATGGCAGATAATTTTTTATATATATTTGCCATTGGAATCTATTTTGTTCATATTTTAAATGATTTCATCTGACTTTTGAGAAAGTCACACTGCCCTATCTTTGAAAACAGTCAGAATAACATGCCAGATACTGTAATTTGGGCTACTTCTGCACTGGTATACCCCATTCTACACCCCATACTAGGGACAAATAACCATCTTTTTCATTTGACAGGCAATAATATACTCCTCCAGTTCAAAAATCTTTTTCTGCTACCATTTTTTCTTCCTCCGGAATGGGGATTAAGTATGTATTCTTTGACACAAGCTCATATAATGATTTCAAAGCATATCAACTTTGTTATATTGTATAGCATTGCACTTCGTTTTCCTTGACCTGTTTTCTAACAAGACTGTGCTGCACTCCCCAGGAACCATTCTAGAGAAGAGAGATACAGAGCTTAGGAACTCAGCTAGATTTTTCTGCCATATAAACTAAGACTGATTACTAAGATAAATATATGGGGAAATGTACATTTTATCTTTGAACTAAAAGTAGAATAAATCACTTTTCTTGACTTCATAAAAACCTCTGTCATTTAACCAAAAATTCATGGGTATTTCAGAATATGCTAAAAATAGTAAAACTACCTTTTAAGAAGAGCACACTGGGCTGAGCACGGTGGGTCATGCCTATAATCCTAGCACTTTGGGAGGCCAAGGCAGGCAGATCAATTGAGGTCAAGAGTTCAAAACCAGCACTGACCAACATTGTGAAACCCTGTCCCTACTAAAAATACGCAAAACAAAAACAAACAAACAAAATTAACCAGTTATGGTAGCAGGTGCCTGTAATCCCAGGTACTTGGGAGGCTGAGGCAGGAGAATCACTTGAACTGGGGAAGAGGTTGCAGTGAGCCAAGATCATGCCACTGCACTCCAGTCTGGGTGATAGGGCAAGACTATGTCACACACAAAAAATAATAATAATAAAGAAAAAAAAAAGAAAAAGAAGAGCACACTCTGTATCTATGTCTACTTATATAAATTATATAAATTATTTTTAATAATTATTAACTGAAAATAATTAGCTTGATTTAATCATTATATAATGAATGCATGTATCTAACCATCATATTATATCCTGTAAACTTATACAATTATCACGTGTCAATTAACACTACAACTAAGAAAGATTTAAACATTGGCAGATTAGATTTGAGAATTAATATTATATGTCAAATGTATATTTTTGGCATTCTTAAATGCTTTTATATTTCAAATATATTTGTAAACAGACATATTTGGGTGACATATTATGAGTGACAGAGAGAAAAGTAAGAATTCACTTTGCCCTTTCATTTTATCTACTTAATAATTTTATCCCTAGTTTACATAAAATATCAATATGCTTAGAGGTAGGGGAATGGATCATAGACTCATGGATTAATTTCCTTAAATAAAGTGTTGAAAATTGTCTCAATATTATTTTGTGTCAAGGATTCTTCTCTGGGTTGTGGATAAATTTATTAAAAAATCATTAAATGTTATTAACCATGTTGGTGTTTAGATTCTAGTGAGGAGAATACAAACAAGTAATTAAATTATATAATATTTAAATTATGTATAAATAAGTTTATCAAAAATGATAAATGCTATGCAGAAAATTAGCTGGGAAGAGTGCCAGGAAGTTTCTGTGTTGTACAGAGAAGAGGAAATGATAGTTTGCAAATTCTGAAAATATGTTTCAAGAATATCTTCCTGATAAAATAACATTTAAAAAGACTTGAAATAGATATGGGATCAAACCTTGAAAGTGTCTGAATAAGAGCTTTCCAATTTAAATCATAAATTTCAAGTCATCAAGGTGAGAGCTATTCGAAAACCAACAAGGCCAATGTGATGGAAGCTTGGAGAGAGTGGAGAAAGATTATAGAAGAGGTTCAGCCGGGCATGGTGGCTCACGCCTGTAATCCCAGCACTTTGGGAGGCTGAGGTGGGTGCATTACTTGAGGTCAGGGGTTTGAGACCAGCCCAACCGGCATGGTGAAACCCCGTCTTTGCTAAAAATACAAAAATTATCCTGGTGTAGTGGCACATGTCTGTAATTCCAACCACTTAGTAGGCTGAGGCAGGAGAATTGCTTGAACCTCAGAGACTGAGGTTGCAGTGAGCTGAGATCGCACCACTGCATTCCAGCCTGGGTGACAGAGCCAGACTCCATCTCAAAAAAAAAAAAAAAAAAAGAAAAAAGAAAAAAAGAAGCGATTCAACAGGCAGTGGGGCCTTGAGGGCAGTGGAAGGACCTTGATGTGTTTTATCTTTTCAGAGGACTTCTCTGGCTGATGTGTTGATAGTGCACTATAGAGGACCAGGGGTGGAATTAGGAAGCTCCTTTTTAGGCAAGTACAACAAGCTGGTGAGCAATGATACTAGGTGGGAACAGAGATACAGCAGAACAACGGGTGAGCAAAGGAAGGAAGGTTGAGACAAGATAATTGGTGATGTATTATATATGCAGTGTGAGGAAATTAGAAAGATCCAAGGTGAATTCATGGTATCTTGCCTGAACAATGGGAATATAGCTTTGCCGTGAACTGAACAAATTAAATCTGAGCTGCCTTTAGCCAACTAAGGAGAAATGTTGACAAGGAAATTTGATATATTCATACGAAATTCAGGGGTGAGTTCATCCTAGTAGGTATGTTATATGATATTGACTAAGATTTGTTTATTTAAACAAACACATCACACTTTCTATGTCAGGTGTTATTCTATGATTTTAATATGCATTATGTTGTTTAAGTAATCCTCATAAGAATTGTATGAGAAAGGCACTATTAACATTATGTTCATTTAGCAGATGAGAAAATGGTGCTAAAAGTTTAAGATAACATTTTCCAAGATCACACACCAGGTAAGCGGCAGAATTGGGATTCAGACCCAGGCACAACAGAATGATTTCACCCAACTTGACCCAGGATTTGATCACTAATGCAACAAGTTCAGACGAGAATAGAAATCCAAGATCTAAGCTCGGGGCATGGGAGTGAAAACCATCAGAGGAATGAAGAAAAAATAAAAAGAGCAAAAAAAGTGGTCAGTGCAAGAGGAAGACAAGAAGCATGGTGTTCTGAAATTGAATGAAGGAAGCCTTTCAACTGGGTCAATTGCTGCTGATGAATCTTAAAAGATCAAGACTGAGCACAGATAATTGGAATCACATTGTGGATTCCATTGTTTATGTTGACAACAGCAGTGTTGATGGATTGCTGAGCAAAAATTTTGATGAGAGCTATGAAAACAAAATAAAGACAGAATCAGTTTTCAAGATCAAGGCAGAAGCTTGAAAGGAATTGCTGAGAAAGATTTATTTGGAATTTTTGTGCTATTTTAAAGCAAAGACATACTTATGGTTCCTAGTTCCAAATTCACAAAAACAATTTGTCATACACATTTCAAATGACCAAGGAGAGATTATAACAAAGTGACATAGATCAAAATCCATCTACGTTATGTTGCAACATTTTCCCCAGAACGTGTAAACATAAACCCCCTCCAATAAAATTCTTATTTTTATGTCATCAAAGTTAGAATTAAATGGGTAACTCACCATGTTACTAACAAAGTAGTGTTGACTCCTTTGGGCCTTTTAGGGTTGGTTGGACAGTTTAGATTGTAGCAGGATGAGCCGCAGACAAAACTCCTCAGACATGGAGTTAAAGAAGGAAGGAGTTTATTTGGTTGGTAGCATCAGCAAGACTCCTGTCTCAAGAGCTGAGTTCCCCGAGTGAGCACTTCCTGTCCCTTTTAAGGGCTCACAACTCGAAGGGGGTCCGTGTGAGAGATTCGTGATCAATTGAGCAAGCAGGGGGCACGTGACTGGGGGCTGCATGCACCGGTAATCAGAATGAAACAGAACAGGACAGGGATTTTTACAATGCTCTTCCATACAATGGCTGGAATCTATAGTTGACATAACCGGTTAGGTCAGGGGTCGATCTTTAACTACCAGGCCCAGGCCATGGCGCTGGGCTGTCTGCCTGTGGATTTCATTTCTGCCTTTTAGTTTTTACTTCTTCTTTCTTTGGAGGCAGAAATTGGGCATAAGACAATATGAGGGGTGGTCTCCTCCCTTAAGGTTGCAGTGCTTAGATGTGTTGGATATGCCACCAAACTATAGAAGTTCCAAGCACAGAATTCATATTGAATGGCCTAGTTTCCAATTCAGCTTAGCCATTTATTGGTAGTGACAGTTACTTAGCCTCTCCATTTCCCATTTCTTTCACCTACAACATGCAATAATATAGGTCCAATAATAGTGTACATCTAATAGGATTGTTTATAAGGATTATGTGGTTCATATTTGTATACGCTATTTCTAAAAGTTAGAATAGTGCCTGGTCTGTAAGAAACCAGTTTAAGTGGTTTGTAAAAAAAGTAAGTTCCATATTTCTATTTTCCTCTAGAATTTTGAAGGAATGGAATGTTCCCCCTCTTCTATGTTTCCCTGATGTCAAAATTCATGGATCCCCTTCCACTTCAAGAAAGCTAACTCACATTGCAAATATTTAAGAGCGTCATACTCAGTTAATATTTCTTCTCATAGATTTCACTGCATTCTTAGTGGTTGTATGTTCTAAAGTTTATTTTTTCTTTTATTTCTAAATTTGTTTTTTATGCTGTGAATTACTTCACATTCATTTAATGAAATGTCTTAAATGAATATCTATTTCTGGTGTATATGTATATGCATACATAATATATATATTTATGTGTGTGTGTACATATATCTTCCAACTTGTCAGACTCTTTTCATGTTGCATACACCATAGCAAGACATCCTTCCCATATGGAAGCTGCTACTGAAACTCTCGACAGACACGAGGTCCTTAGATACAATAAATCATGTGTAAAGAACACATTTAGCCCTATCACCTTGTTAATTGAATTTATAACTAAAAACATTCCCATTTTCTCACTTTTAATAATATTTTTTCCCAGTCATAAATAGCCTAATAAATGTTCAAAAATTCTCAGTGAACATCTTTAAGGAATGTTTCTGTGAAGAGTGGTAGGATCCTTTAGTTTTTGCTGCATATGATGAGGCAGATGGGGAAATTCAGTTTTTAAGCATGATATTTATTCCATTTTTTCATGTTGTTTGAAATTCATTTTTCCTTTTGCCCCAAGGGATGCCTGCCATCTAAGCACATGTTTGAAACCAGATAGAAAGCATATGTGCTGTATACCCCTGGGGTCTGACAGACGGGGTGAAATATAGGATAACTGCTTCTTCAATTGTGCAAAAGGGAGTTTTTTGTTGTTGTTTTTGGTTTGGTTGTGTTTTTTTTTTTTTTTTTTTTTTTTTTTTTTT
>NW_016807151.1:3158561-3164261 GCF_001698545.2 Rhinopithecus bieti | reverse complement strand
TTTTTTTTTTTTGGTTTTTTTTGTTTGTTTGTTTGTTTGTTTTTTGCAAATGGTGTTTCTTCAGAAGTGCAAGATGTTGTGTTGTAGCTTCTTCTTCTTCTTTTTTTTCTTTTTTGAGAAGGAGTCTTCCACTGTTGCCCAGGCTGGAGTACAGTGGTGCAATTTTGGCTCACTGCAAGCTCTGCCTCCAGGGTTCACGCCATTCTCCTGCGTGAGTCTCCCGAGTAGCTGGGACTACAGGCGCTTGCCACCATGCCCAGCTAATTTTTCTTGTACTTTTAGTAGAGAAGGGGTTTCACCATGTTAGCCAGGATGGTCTAGATCTCCTGACCTCGTGATCCACCTGCCTCGGCATCCCAAAGTTCTGGGATTACAGGCGTGAGCCACCGCGCCCAGCCTGTTAGCTTTTTGATAGTTTAATTATGGTCGCATTTTCTTTCAAAATAATGAGTCTTCTTAAAGGTAGGAAATACCAAAGCTTGGCATGAATCTATCTGGGGTATCACTATGCCTTAAATTGAATTCTCCAATGTCATCATAGAGCGCTCCTTGTGTTTGCTGAGCAGCATAAGGTAATTCTAGTGATAAACTTGCACTAACCTTGTGTCTCACAGGCTCTTCATGGGATGATCTTTGTTTTTCCTGCTTTTATTAGAGCCGCTGCCCCACCTGGCAGAGTGAGTCCTCACTTAACATCATCAATAGTTCTTGGAAACTACAATTTTATTCAAAATGCCACCTAATGAAACCAGTTTTACCACAGGCCACTTGATATAAACAAGATGTAAATTCCTGGGGCAGATTTCTGGTCACAAGAACATCACAAAACTTCAAAATAAAGATCAAAACACTTCTTACATTAGACATTGAAATGGATGTGAGTTATATAGACATTTAAGAGACATGAATAAATGTACATAAAATAAGTATTTGCCCAGTCTTTTCAGTTCAGGGTTGTGGATGGCTGGATCCTGCCTGCAGCTCAGGGTGCAAGGCGGGAACCCGCCCCAGACAGGGCACTGTTCCATTGTAGGGCGTACTCACACCCACATCCACACCCACTCACACCAGGACCATTTAGAAACACACTGATTCACCCATTTAGAAACACACTGTGCACAGCTTTGGAATGAAGGAGGAAACCAGAAGACCTGGGGAAAACCCACGCCAATCTGGGGAGAACACGCAAACTCTGCACAGACGGTGGCCCTGGCTGAGATTCGGCATTTTTCAGTCTCATCAACAGTATTATGAAACTATGTTGAATAAAAGGTATTTTCTGAGGACTTACTGTACAGCATGCTAGACCGTATACACTACAAAACTTTCAGCTTCTCAACCACAGCCCTCCTAATTCGTGGGGGTTTCACATGATCACAGTCTGCCTGGAACACCTATCTCCTCTTATCTGATCACCTGCACACTGCCTCCCCCAACCCTGGACCGTCCCACTGCCAACAGCTTGTCCACTCATCCTAGAACCTGTGTCAGGTTCCTTTTGTTTTGACCATCCCATCACATTGTTTATTGGCTGTTTAGTTATCTGTATCTAACATTACATTGCAGGCTTGTTTCCAGGACCCATTGTCTCATGTCAGGCCCTGTGGCCTACTTTGCCCAGTGGCCCATTCTCAGTTCAGTGTATTCCTGTCTCTCTGTCCTTCTTTCAAGTACTCAGCCTTTCTTCCCATCTCACGATATCCATAGACTTTTCCATCTTTAATGGAATGGCTTTCTCCTCTTTTATTCATAACTACCTGGAAAAATTTTACCCAAGTTTCAGATCATCTCAATGGATACTTCTTAAAGGAAAAAGTAAGGACAAAAAAAAAAAAAAAAAAAAAAAAAAAAAAAACTATGTTAAAAAAATGATCTTTGAAATAGTGCATGCTCCCTGTACTCTAAAGCTATTTTCAGTACCAAGTAGAGTGTCTAGCATGTATTTATGCATGCATGAAATTTATTATATTCATTTATCTAGTAATTCATTCATTTATTCAAAAGTTTTTCTCCATATATTTCATACACCTATTTGAGGGGCTTGGTACAGACTTCAACAAACCCAGTATGTTTCTACTCCCCTGGAGTTCACATTGCAGTTGAGGGTGACAGAAAATCAACAAATGAATTACTAATTGATAAGATATGATTAAGGACAAATAATGTACAATAAAACCAATCAAACAAGTTGATGTGTTAGAGGCACACTGAGAGTTTAATTCAGATTGGTGGTCAGAAAAGCTGCCTCTGACTTGAAGCCATTTAGGCCAAGATATGAGTAACTGAGAGGAATCCATGATGAGATCATGTCAGAGAAGAATTTAAAATGGAAAGTAAAAACTAGTAGAGGGGACACCCAGGAGGGATAAGTTTGGCATATTTGTGGAACAAAAGTGAACACCCCTGTGGCTGGAGTGGGCAAATAGGGAGAGATTGAGAAAGGGTATGATATCTGGTAAGTTGTCTGGCACCAAATCCTTCGGGTCTTTTTGGCTATGATAAGGAGTTTGGATCTTCAGAGTGTGATCAGTGTTCTTCAAAGTGGATTGAGCAAGGAAATGGCATGATTATAAAACAAAAAATAATTTGACCTCGGGAAAAACTTATTCCCACACAGGGATATGGGAATGCTATCTGGAAGGAGCCAGCCATTGAGACAGATCTTAAAGAGTGAGCAATATTCTGCATATAAAGTCAATATAAGAACTGCATATTCATAGAGGAATGAATACACAAAAGAAGTTTTAGAAAATGAAAAATCAGGCTGAGTGCGGTGGCTCACATCTGTAATCCCAGCACTTTGGGAGGATGAGGCAGGTGGATCACCTGAGGTCAGGAGTTCGAGACCAGCCTGACCAACATGATGAAACCCCGTCTACTGAAAATACAAAATTAGCTGGGCATCGTGGCACATGCCTGCAATCACAGCTACTTGGGAAGCTGAGGCAGGAGAGAACCATTTGAACCCAGATGGTGGAGGGTGCAGTGAGCCAATGACATACCACTGCACTCCAGCCCGGGTGAAAGAGCAAGACTCCATCTCAAAGAAAAGAAAAGAAAATGAAAATCATTTTAGTAGGAGACTAGGCATGGAGTGTGGTGTTTGTCTAGAAAGAAGCCTGGGAAAGTAGATTGGAAAGTCCTGGTGTTTTCTTACTGGTTATCTCTGCTGTAGAGTACCCATCCTGCCGCTTCTCTTTTGCATATCCTATGTACTGAATTCTGGAGGTGAGAAGGAAATATTCTCCAGGGCGCTGCTATCTGTGCTTCTACCAGACTGTCTCTTGGCCATGGCTTCTGATCATCCCGAATGTCACCTGTTATGGGCTGAATTGTGTCTCCTCAAAATTCATGTGCTAATGTCCTAACTCCCATTACCTCAGAATGTCACTGGAAATAAGATATTTAAAAGAAGTAATTAAATGAAAACGAGGTCGTTATAGTGAACCCTAATCCAATGTGATTTATGTCCCATAAGAAGAGGACATTTGGACACAGACACAGAGAGAAGATATGAAGACAGGGGAGAAGACGGCCATCTACAAACCAAACAGAGAAGTTGAACAGCCCTTTGCTCAGAGCTGTCAGAAGAAACAAGCCCTGCAAATACCTTGATTTTGGAATTCTAAACTCCAAAATTGTGAGACAATAATTTTCTATTGTTTAAGCCAAGCTTGTCCAATCCACAGCCCGCCCAGTGGCCCAGGATGGCTTTGAATGTGGTCCAACACAAATTTGTAAAGTTTCTTGAAACATTATTATTGTTATTATTTCTCATTAGCTGTCATTAGTGTTGGTGTATTTTCTGTGTGGTCCAAGTCAATTCTTCCAGTGTGGCCCAGGGATGCTGACAGATTGGATACCCCTTGAAGTCATCTATTTTTTGATACGTTGTTATGGCAATCCTAGTTAACTAGTAGACCATCCCATGAATTTTTGTAACATACAACAATTTGTCTACTTAAATGGAATCCAAATAAAGAAAATGTGGTATATGCATACCATGGAATACAACACAGCTATAAACAACTCAATTAGGATAATGGCCTCCAGTTGCAATCATATGCTTTGCAGCAACATGAATGCAACTGGAGGCGATTATCCTAATTGAGTTAACACAGAAACAGAAAACCAAATACAGCATGTTGGCACTCATAAGAAGAAACTAAACATCGAGGACACATGGGCACAAAGATGGGAACAACAGACATTGGGGATTCTATTATAAAAGTAGGGAGAGACGAAGGGGAGCAAGCATTGAAAATGACCTATAAGGTAATATATTCACTACTTGGGTAATGGGATGATTAGAAACACAAACCTCAGCGTTGTGTAATATACTTACGTAACAAACCTGCAAGTGTACCTCCTGGATCAAAAATTATAAACAAATAAGCAAATAGAAGTGAAGAAGTTTGAAAAATAAACAGAATCTAGGCTGTTCTGTATGTAAAGGGAAGAAACCATTGAACAGAATGGTGCTTCCACCTCCCTGGCTCACAATGACAGTTCTTGACAAAGTGTTGACTGCATCTCTCAAAACCTGTAAGGCTGTGCAATTAAAGGCACGAGTGTTAGTTCTCCCTACATTTTTACTATAAAAAGGAGATTTACTTATCAACCAAATAATGTTCATAGGAGTCAGTTAGTTGTGTGGGGTTCATTTAAAACGTGTATATTTAGTAGAAGTAAGACAGCAAACTATGGCCATCCTCAATTTTTTTTTTAACTGATTATAGATCAGTAATCTTTAATTCAATTCTAAAGTTGAGAAATTTGCAGCGGGCCATATTTTTTTTTTTCCTTTTCATCTATGGATTTTCTGTCTTTGTGATTTTTTTTTTCTTGTGAATAGAGTATATTTATCAGCACTTTCTCTTTCTCAGTTCTCCTGTTCTCTAATATGAAATGTCTTATTATGCAGGTGTTTCCTGGTTTGCTTAACCCATTACTGCTCAAGGCAATAAAGAGAAAGCAGAACTGTGTATCATCTAGATGAAACGGATTTCTTGGAATCAGGGTAGCAAACTTAGAATCAGTATGGAAGGAGTGCAAGGCAGTATTATAAGAGAATAAAAACTAACTTTATGTGATGTTCATCTTCTCTTTATTTCAGCTGGGTTCAACTCAAAATTAGTGGTGTTTTTCCTGTGAGTGATATACATAATGTCACATAAGAATATGGATGCTCAATGGTTTTAAATATTTTTCCAGCTATAATCAAAAGGAAAAGATGAAAACAATGTATTTGTCACTATTACTCTAGCCATTAAGATTGTATTACTTAAATCCAGTGAACATATAATTTAAAATTATACCTTATCTTCATCAATTGGTAAACTCAAACACTATTAAAGAACAATATAAAAGTAGGACTTGTTGTACATTTCCAAGAAAATGTTTCACTGTGGCTGACACCTATAATCCCAGCACTTTGGAAGGCCGAGGCAGGATCTCACTTGAGCTCAGGAATTTGAGACCAGCCTGGGCAACATAGGGAGATCTCGTCTCTACAGAAAAATTTTAAAATTAGCCAGGCATGTGCCTGTAGTTCCAGTTAGTCCAGAGGCTGAGGAAGAAGGATTTCTTGAGCCAGGGATGTCGAGGCTGCAGTGAGCCGTATTTGTGCTCTAGCCTAGGCCACAGAAGGAGACTCTGCCTAAAAAAAAAAAAAAAAAAAAAAAAAAAAAAAAAAAAAAA
>NW_016807151.1:3147030-3155648 GCF_001698545.2 Rhinopithecus bieti | reverse complement strand
AAAAAAAAAAAAAAAAAAAAAAAAAAATTACCAGTTACCACTTCTCATCCTTTTGTTTCATCTGTAATTCAAAGCGTATTTCTACTTGTTGTATTGACTTAGATTATGGCAAGATGAGTTTTTTGTGTGTCTAAATTTAACATCTGGAAGGCAATAAAGTGATAATTTTAGTTAGTGGGTGGTGACTTTTATATCTAGGGCCACAATGTTCTGACCTAGTGTGTGATAGGAAAGGTGACAATTTCTGGGACTATCACTAGAACTATGTTTCAGAGGAGAAAGGAGAGTTGACACGAAGCAAGTGCCATTAAGGACATCATGGGAAGAAACAGAGAGGTGATTCTGGCTGGGACAACCAGTAGAAAAGACTTGGTAAGGAGAGGCTGAGGGTAGGCACGGGACAGCAGCTATGTGCAGCTGACGGTGGGTGAGACTTCCCAGCTGCATTGGTCCTGCTTTCTTGGAAGTCACACTGAAAAAGGTCCCTTATCCAGTGCTGAAGACGTGCCACTATTGGAACAGAAATGCTTTAACCCTACTGCCCCTCTTGGGCTGTGTATTCTTTTGCTCTGATATCCTCCTAGCAAAGTATTTCTTAACAAAACCGTTAGAAATGTATGAGTAAATCAAGAATTGAAAGTAGGCATTTGTGTCATTATTTTGATATGATTGATTTCTCCCTCGTAACTAAGAGGTTTTCCTCTATTATTTGGAAAATCATAAAATAATTTCTTACATGCTGTACATGTTTTGTTAGTCCATGTGAATATGTAAGATAAGCTAAAATTTAACTTAAAGCTATGTTGTAAACTTTAAGGCTAAAGACACCAGAAAAGAAAATGGAAGATAAAACTATAAAATATACTCTAAATCTAATTTAATAAAATGCTTTCTGGAGAAAATCCAAATGATTTAACTTTATTATGGCATGGGGGGAAAAAAGCATAAGAATAAAAAGGATGAAAGATTTATTTTAAGTAAGGGTAATTGTCCACTCCTATAATCCCAGCACATTGGGAGGCTGAAGAAGGAGGCTTGCTTGAAGCCAAGAGTTTAAGACCAGCTTGAGCAACATAGCAAGGACCTGTCTCTTTCAAAACAATGTATATATTTTTAATTAACTGGGCATGGTGGCATGTGCCTGTAGTCCCTACTGCTCTGGATTCTCAGATGGGAGGATCACTTGAGTCCAGGGATTGAAGGTTGCAGTGAACTAATATGAGGCCACTGGGTTCCAATCTGGGAGACACAGTGAGATTTTGTCTCAAAAAAAAAAAGAAAAAAGAAAAGAAAAGAAAAACTTGTGCAGTATACCAAATTTCTCCATAAATAAGATAATAAACAATGGATAAGTTTTTATACAACTGAACAACATTCATGTGGTGTATTTTCACAGAAATATCAACGTAGAACTACATAGAAATTTTCTTTACAAAAGCTGCATTATACATTTTCTAAAATATTAAGGAAAATTTCTATTTTCCCTAATATTTTTTAGATATTTACAAATATGTATCCAATATTTTAGATATTTGCAAATATGTAGTTACATAGTCATTCTTCAAGGGTCTTTGGATATTATATATAATATGGTATTATTATTATGTATATTGTTATGTAATACTGTTATTACATAAAATAGGAGAAATATATATGTGTAATTTGAAGAAATATATATGTGTAATAAAATAGGAGAAATATATATGTGTAATTGCAGTATAGCAATTGCTAGAATTTGTCCTAATTGCTGTGAGACTCACATGTGCCAGGAGGGAAGGTAAAGGTTTCTGTTTCCTCATCCTCTTTATTGATGGTGTTCTTTGTACTTTGGCAGTCCTGACATCTCCTTGGTGATTTAGAATATATATAATGTTCTAAATTGGTGATTTAGAATATATATAATGTTAAAAAACAGGTTTGCCTTTACTTCAAGCCTTCAAGTTTGAAGGAACTGAATCCATGTCAGTGTTGTCTAGTCCAAGTTCATGGTGATCGTCTCTCCTTCTACATTCAGTGTTTACTGACTGCACAATTCTCATTATGCTTTCAATATACTTTCCATGTCTCAAAATGAAGGAGTGTGCAACATGATTAAAGAAGTAGAGTTAGGAGAGAGAGTTCAGATCCAAGTATGTCTAAAGCTGTGTCTACTCTCTTTAATTCCCCACTTTGCTTCCCCTCAAAATTGCTGTCTTCCAAGCAAACCTCACGTTGTGCCTCTTAAGACCTACCTGTGAAATCCCTTACTTTCAAAGAAGCCACTCTTGATAGAAAGTCAGAAGTTAAATGCTAATTTAGCATAAATATATTTTGTAATATATGCTTTTACTTTTCAGTAAATTATAAATAGTATTTTAGAAAATGATAAATTTCTAGAGGAGATAAAGAAGATAATATCACTTGTAATCTAGCATCCAAAGATATCAATATTTTCATTTGTGACTTTCTTGAATTTTCTATGCATTATTTCTAACTTTTAAGTTTAGCAACTTTACACTCCACCTTTTAGATAAATTGTGACTTCTGTAAACAATTTCTTACGTTTGGAAAAAGATTGTTTCTGAAATTTGGTATTCCCAACCTTATATGGCCCCTGATACCTTCTGCTATCACTTATTCCTCATTTTCTATACCCGTGCCTTACCTGAACCTGAATATTAGCTCACTGCAACCTTCAATTCCTGGACTCAAGTGATACTCCCATCGCAGAGTAGTAGGGACTTCAGAGTAGTAGGAACTACAACCACATGCCACCATGCCCAGTTAATTAAAATATATATATTTTATTTTATATTTATATAAATATAAATCAGCCTGGATAGGCTGATTTCAATTCTGTTTTCCAGCAGATGTTCACAAAGCTCATTCTCTCACTGTGTATAGAGCTCTACTCGCCTACCTCCTTGTCACAGGGTCTTCCGTCGCTACATAGTCTTAGAGTAATAAGCCCAGTAACTATCAATTATTTAAAATGCTTTGCCTGTTTGCTTTTTTGCAACCTGCATTTCACCACTAGGAAATCATCTTCATGTTTGCAGAAATCATGTCTACAGCTGTATTCCCAATACCTAGAACAGCTCCTGACATAGCATAGGTGTTCAATAAATAGTTATTTTAAAAAATGAATGTGTTCATATATATTGTACTTTCAAAGTTTGTTTAAAATGTGTTTCTCTAAGTAGATTATTTTTTAAAACTTGAGGCAGCACCAGTGTCTTAAAATTTTTTGTTCAACCTCTCCCTCAATTAAAAGAATAGATATGACATGGCAAAAATTTTGACATGACATAGTCTCAAAAGTGGTTACATTTTCCAGAAACTTTTCATTATAAAGCCTGTATTTTCTTTTCTAACTTCATTGATCAATTAAAACAAACAAACAAACAAAAAAACTGTATATCTTCAAAGTAACAAAGCAAAGAGAAAGGGTAGTAGTTGGAAACAAGAGAGAGGTGTGAGTTTCTTCCAATATACTTTCTGAAAGTCACTAGATACTTTTTAAAGAAAATTGACTAAATTACCAGCTAGGCAAATGAAGCATTGCATTGTCAGAGGATATTCATCACTGAAAGAACATACTGGCCATATGGATGAATTGACTGCATTGGTTTGGGCATTTTATGATGGACATATATCAGTTTATCATCTTCCAAGGTGAATGATATATATTGGCTGGGAAAATGCCTGACACAATCATATTTATTAGCTTGGTAGAGATTTGATTATGGCATATAGGCTTAACATATGATAGTGAGTAAAACAGAGAATATGAGGCATAATCAGGAAAATGTGTTTTAATATCTTAATAAGGGTTAGATTCTGCTAGTCTCTTATGCTGACAACATTAAACTTTAATATTATGCTAAAAATTTGTCTAAACTGGACTTCATGAAAAATCTTATGAAATGTGGAAAATTACTTTCTATTACAGATGGTTTTATAAGAAGAATATGGGTTCAGTTATATACATAATAAATTTGAAATATTTGATTTGCTAGCAAGAATGTTTTTCTCTGGTTTCAGCTAGGTTTGTTCAACATAAAGGTACATAGAGGGAAAGACTGCTTTTTGGGCTAAATTGGAGATTTTTTTTGACAATAAATCTGCACAAGGTAGAGTCAAGAGAGCAAATGATCAGCTGACATGTCAAGCGTGCTGTGAGGTCCTTTACAGACCTGACTGTGTGGTGGGAAAATACCGTCTTCACAAAATGTTCGAGGAAGTCCACTGGAATATGCATCAGAATCCTGGTTCTTTTTGAACTCGGTTTTCTCATCTGAAATATGACAGCCTACCAAATAACATCTAAAATTAGGATTCTTAGTTGGTATTCTCTCATTTTAACTTTCACGGGATCTTTCCTCAAGTAGTCCCTATCTCAGTAGAAATCAGGATTTTGTAGATAATTGTTTTGAAAGTTTACATGGACTTCATTGATTTTCTTTCTTTTGCTGAAAGTCGTGATCCATATTCATTTGTTTAACAGCTTAGTTGGCGCATAATTGATATACTAAAATACAACACATATTTAATGTATATAATTTTACAAATAGCATATCCTTCACTCTAAAAGTTTCCTCATACCCCCTTGTTTTGTTTTTTTCTTAAATTGAAGCATACTTAACATGAGATCTACCCTCTTAAGTTTTTTACAAAATGATGTTTTACTGCACAAAACTGTATGGTTGATTATAAGCACTACATTGTACAGCAGATCTGTAGAAACTGTTTATCTTGCATTACTGACACTTTACACGTGTTAAAAATGACTCCTTATGCCTTCTTTCCGTCAGCTCCTGGCAACTATCATTCTATTCACTACTTCTTTGAGTTTGATGATTTCAGATACTTTATGTGAATGGAATATGCAGCATTTTTCCCGTGACTGGCTTGTTTCTCTTAACCATGTCCTTCTGGTTCATTCATATTGTTGCAAATGGCAGGCTTTCCTTATTTTTTTAAGGCTAAATAATATACCACTGTAAATGTGCCACATTTTCTCTATCCATTCATCTGTTGCTGTAGGTTGATTTAGATTGTTTTCTGTATCTTACCAGTTGTGTCTTATGCTGACATGAACATGGGAGTACAGATATTTCTTTGAGATCCTGATTTCAATTTTCTGAATATCAATACCTGGAAGTGAGATTACTAGATCATATAGTAATTCTATTTTTAATTTTTCAGAAAATTCTATACTGTTTTCCATAGCAGCTGAACCATTTTTCATTCCCATCAGTAGTGTACGAGAGTTTCCATTTCTTCAGATCCTTGCCAGCACTTGTTATCTTTTGTTTGTTTAAAACAGAATCCTAAGAGGCGTGAGGTGATATCTCACTGTTGTTTTGATTTGTATCTCAATTTTGGCAATTAGTGAATTTACGCTGAAAACAGTGATCAAATATAAACATAAGAGATAACAGGTAATGTTATCTGAAAAGTCATAATAAAACCTTTTTTAATACTAGTCAATAAACAACAAAGACTAAATAATGTATTTTATCTTGATTGATAAATATATAAAGAAAATATGCTATAAATAATTTCTTGCTGGAAAATATTTGCATTTCTTTTTTAAATGATATTGCACTTCAGAAGAATTTGCATGAGCATTGCAAATGCTGATAATATTTTGAAATGATGAAGAAGAAATTTTTTTAAACCTTGGATCTGTGCCCTGCCTCCCAGTGGTAATCTCTCTGCCTGTTTAGCCTGACACCTGGGCATTTGCAATGGAACACACTATGGCCGTTCTATTGATCAGCAGCACCTTTGGAAGCTTGTTTCATGAAAAGCTCATGCACTTCTGTTAGGGTTAAGATTGTGCACTTTGGGCGATGTGCCCTTTGGGCACTAATTGATACAATTGAATGCAAGATATGTGTGTGTGTGTGTGTGTGTGTGTGTGTGTGTATGTGTGTGTGTATTTGAGATAGGGTCTCATTTTGTTACCCACACTGAAGTGCAGTGGTACAATCCCGGCTCACTGCAGCCTCAACTTCCTGGGCTCAGGTGATTCTCCCACCTCTGCCTCCTCAGTAGCTGGGATCACAGTCATGAACCATGGCGTCCAGCTAATTTTTTGTACTTTTTGTACAGATGGAGTTTCACCATATTTCCCAGGATGGTTTCCAACTCCTGGGTTCAAGCGATGGACCTGTCTTGGCCTCACAATGTGCTGGGATTACAGGTGTGAGACACCGCGCTCTACCTCTAAGTGTATTTTAAATGTACTTAGTGCTCCTGGTAAAGTCCAGTAAAAAAGGAAAAAAAAAAAAAAAAAGGAAAAAACTAGAAACATTTTTTCAAAAGAAAATATGATATCCTAAAAATAACTTAGGGAGGCAACAACAGCAAGATTATCTTAAAGTCTACATGTTTGCTCAAGTCTAATAACTGCCATGATCTGTGTGAACAAAAATATGAGAAAATTCTAGTTGATGCAAAATTTGCTCCTCATTCAAAGTTCTGATATGTAAAAAAAACTTTTCTAAATTGATATAATCAATGGATTACCTAACTTTTAGAGGAAGGATAGGATCTTTACTTTTAGTTACTTAAAAAAAAATAGTGACATAGAAGACTTAATGTTTTTGGGGTGGGGGCAAATCAAGAGAAGTCACAGTAGACTGAGAATTTAATGTGTTGGTTTGTTTGTCTCTGGCTTCATTTTAGTTCTGTTTTAATTACATGCGGACCAGTAAAGACATATGATAAACCACAAAAATTAGAAATTAAAAGCAAACAAATGTGTGTTCATTTCAAATACTAATTTTTGACACATTTTAATGAACTATTATAACTTTTATTGAAATCTGACTCCAAATTTCTTACAGAAAGCTTATGTCATTATCCGTTTTCCAACAAATAGATAATGATGTAGATGCTGTTTTAAATGTCTACGATTAGTCTAATAAACTTTTAGGTAACACCAGGAATTCTCTATCCAGCATATCCATTCAAATCAACAAGCTGGCGAGCTCTCCCTCACCCCGCAAATTTTAAGATAGATGTCTTTTCCTCAGAAAGGCCATATCCCTGCCACAAACTCTCTGTGGACATTCTTATGCTGTGCGTCGATACTCCAAAGCTTGTCTAACTTCTGTGCTATATTCATCCATGTCTCTTTCTTTTAGTGTCTCCCTCTCTCACTGTTACTTCATTACTTCAGAGACCACAATGTAATTAGTGTTGTTCCTGGCACTTAGTAACAGAAAAGTAAATGCTTTTAAAAGATGTTGAACAAACACTTGTTATAGTTCACTAGGAACTGTTACCAAAATTAAGAATGAAAAAATGAAAGAGACTAGATTTAATTTTATTATATAATTACAGAGAGGATACATAAGTATGTAAATGAGGAAACTGAGGTAAAGAAAGCTTCCATGTTGAAAACTGTTGAAAATTAAAGTCAATTTTCTGCTAAAAAAAATTGACTGAGATGGTGAAGGGTGGCCAGTCATTAAAATAAGAGGGCAAAAATAAATCATAAGGCATATTGTGAGGATTATGTTTAAAAGTAATTGTATTATCTTCAGAAGTTTTATCTGAAACAAGAAAATGTTGATGATAAATACCTTCCTAGGTAATAGCAGGGCAGACCTGCTGCTGTAGGCCCTGATATCTAAAATATGAATCTATTGCGAACAGTTGCTTTTCTTTTGCATGTATCCAGATAATGGCCTCTAAATCACTCTATGGTTGATAAGAGCCCCAAACATGAACATGTTAGAACAGTTTGAAATATTAATATGGTTAATTGCATTTAGAGCATCCTTCTCTTTGATAAAGAGCAAACAGAAAGCATTTTCCTCCATTTCATTCTTTAATTACACTAGGAAAAGACCTTTCAAAATTATCTAAATGATAGTATCAGTCTGTTAGCATTTTAGGAAAGGCAAACAAAAGATAACACCAAGATCAGTATTTATGATACAGAGGATTTAATTATATGAGTAAATGGAAGCACTTGGCGATTTTAAATCCATAATTAACAACAAATGATGGGGCTTTTTTTCCCTCATCAATTCAGCCTGTCTAGTAAGCAGCATAAGTCTTTCAGGCTCTGAGGACAGAAGTCAATGCACCATCATAAAACATTTGCTCTTGATATTATTTATTAATATCGTTATTAACAGAGGTAGCTAAATGTGTACTTCTCTTTTAGTTATGGTTAATATATTTAGCCGCTAAAGGTTGTTTACTAGATTGCTTTAGATTCTTTTCTTTACAAATCAACTGAAAATTATTTCATAAAGTAAGTATTGAAAGTAGAAATGCCAATGAAAATTTTAGTTTTATTTTTCAGTATTCAAAAAATTAAAAATAAAATTTTCATTTAAATAGGATTCCTCCCTTGCTTGGAACATGTTACCAAAAAACAGTGACTGTCTCAGGGAATATACCATGAGTCAAATCCACTACTTGGATTAAAAGTGCCTTTTTATGTTTAAAGTAACCTGATCTTATTTAGAAAATGCCACGAGACACAACTGATAATGGAAAGATTAACTCATTTTTATCATTCTCACAGAGCTAAGTTTCTTCACCAGAGTAGGTTTGTGGATGTGACATAAGATGTTACACTTTAACAAAAGCTGTACAGCACCATTTATTGT
>NW_016807151.1:3126475-3146524 GCF_001698545.2 Rhinopithecus bieti | reverse complement strand
AAAAAAAAAAAAAAAAAAAAAAAGAAGCACCATTTGACCCAGCAATCCCATTACTGAGTATATACCCAAAGGAATATAAATCATTGTATCATAGACTCATGCATGCATATGTTCATTGCAGTACTATCCACAATAGCAAAGACATGGAATCAACCTAAATGCCCATCAATGATAGACTGGACAAAGAAAATGTGGTACATATACACCATGAAATACTATACAGCCATAAAAAACAACAAGATCATATCCTTTGTAGGGACATAGATGGAGCTGGATGCCATTATCTTTAGTAAACCAACACACTAACAGAAAACCAAAAATCACACGTTCTCGCTTATAAGTGGGGGCTAAATGATGAGAACATATAGAGGGAAATGACACATGCTGGGACTTTTTGGAGGATAGAAGGTGAGAGGAGGGAGAGTATCAGGAAAACTTCTAAGGCATTTTAGATTAACTAGGGTTAATACCTTGCTGATGAAATAATCTGTACAATAACCCCCCATGACATAAGTTTACCTGTGTAACAAACCTGCACTTGTACTCCTGAACTTAAAGTTAAGAAAACATAAACAGTAGGGTGTTTTTTGTGTATGTGTATGTATAAGAGTTGAGATACATGGGTAAAGCCTAATGATCCTCCAGCTACAAGAAAAAAGGCCTCTTGTTGGGCCTTGGGGCAGATTTTTGATAAATCACCACAATCCACCTCAGTATAGTAACTCCATCACTGTGTGCCTACCAGCTTCTTCAGTTATAAAAACAGGTAAAAGATGTGTCATTGGGACTTTTTAGTTCGGAATACACTTGAAGTCAGATATTACATAATCTATAATTTACTATAAAATTCCAAATATCGAGTTTAGTTCTCCCTATATAGTGAATATTATATAAATACTGTATACGACTTTGATACACCAATTGCAAGATGAATCTATAGACAATTTTTAGATCAGTTACTTCAATATATTAACATTACTTTCTTTGAGTAGTATTTTATACAAATAAATATATTGGTTACATGTAAGATGAATATCATTTATACTTAATTTAATAATTTATGACAATACTATGTAGTCAGCAGCAATAGAGAGAAGGGTGGCAGGATTGAGAGGAATTTCATAGAAATTTCATTAATGATATTCCTGATTTATTAATTTGGGAGGAAGAGGAGATGAGACCTGATTACTGCACAAAATGTGTGATACCCATATGTTTCCTAAAATGTATTTTGATGTTTAATATGGATTAATCATTTCTTAACATCAATTTAATTGTACTATTTAATATGAACAATGTGTAGCATTTAATAAACAATAAAACATATTATTTGTTTTAATTACTTAACTTACCTTAAATGCATCAAGATCAGGTTATTTATATAACTAGAATTTTAAAAATTCCGATATGCATGAGTTACCAATCCATTTGCATAAGTATAGAATTATATGGAAATTAATATCAACCTTAATGAAAAAATAAGCAGAATTTCCAAACAGGGTAAGTAGATAGCTGATAATGACAGTGATAAATACATAAAAAGTCAACATCATTTTAGCTCAAATTCGTATAAAAACAGATAAGTAGAATAGTTACATGAAGGGAGGAATAATTTGGAAAGCAATTATACAGGTGAATGCTTACATTTTTTTCATAAAATATACTAGCAGAGGATTTAACATTTAGGTGGAAGGCAGTTTCTCATTACTATTTTTTACTAGTATAATGATGGCTCAAAGAAAAAAATAATCTCTAGACAATTTTGTGAGTGATTTATGAAATCTTGTTTTTGCAAAGCCAGGTAAATTACAGCTAATACAGCTTTGAGTATTTAAAAGTAATTCAAAATTTGCATTTAGAATATCTTGTTTCTTGGGAAAGATTAAAGTTACTGATTTTTTTTCAACTATAATATATGTCTTTAAAGATTAAAATGCAATTTCTTAGTTTTGGAAGAAAAAAAGCTTTTGGGGAAAGCTGAATGAAAAAGTTCAAAGGAAAGAAGTCTAGTGGCTTTACATTATCGAATAGTTATAGTTTACTTTTATATAAAGAAATAGATTTAACTTCACTTGCATTGCAGTTAGAATCCTAGTAACTAATATGAAATAGAAATTATATTATTGTTGTTAAATTCAGTATCGTGATGCATCCCTTCTGCTGGAAATGTATTTATATTAATGTAGTTGATCTTTTAATTTTCTTTTATATTATTAAATACTGTCATGATATTCTAATATCTTTCACCTAAAATATAAATTACAGACCCAGAAAGGGTTTATTAAATCATTTCCTATTAATTGGTTAGTTTGTTTTTCTTTATTGAATTATAAAATGCATGCATTTTCATTTGAAGTATAGACTTAAAACATTTTCCTGAAGAAAATTCAAGTAATACACAGTAGTATAATTAAGACGTTTACAATCATTCTAGATCATTTCACTCAACTAGAAATGCTATAAACATTTCAGGGCCATTTGTCCGGACAATATGACTTTGAAATTCAAGGATGAGGGTCTTCTGCCCTACTCAGAATGTTTCCTGGTTCTACCTCTTGCCAAGAGGGGATGAGTTCCAGAATTCAAGACAAGGTGCCACTAGATAATGCAGACATCCCTTCTAGTCAACCAATCAGGATTTGCTTCCAGGATTTTGCTTAGTGGTAGAGGTGGAACCTCACCTATCTAACCTGGACTTCTGAGCTGTTATAAAGGTTTGTCAAAATAGGAGAATAGAATGTATGTAATAATTTGTTAGCTTGGTTCATTAATTGTGACTAATGAGAAATATTCTATGTGGTTCTTTATTTGTACTCTCGCTTGAACCCTGAAAATATGAGAGTTGGGCCCGCTTTGGGGACAGCTTTCTATAATAATGCATGTAAACAATACAAAACTTGAAAGTCCTTTCTCTGTGATGATCAATATCCACATTCTGATCTATGTGCTGTATATGACCATTAATAGCCTGATGTATTATGCATCATCTTAGTTTTCCTCTGCTAAGGTTATCTGTCTGTCTGGTCATGTGTATTCACTTAATTACACATTCACAATGGAAATAATCATTGTTCATCACCATAACTCTAACAGATTAATTCCCTTTCCAACATTCTCCTTTGCTATTGATTTACTCTAATGTTAACAATCACCTATGGTGTTTCTTATGAGTAGTTTCTATTGCTGTCTGTTTGACCACTCAGCTATCCATTTCTTTCAGAACTCAATTGGATTTATTTCTTTATTCCTGATCATGCCACCCCGATAAGAATCATTCACTGTGGTCTAATTTCTGCAGTTTTTCGTGGTTGACTCCCCTGACATCACATGTCTCCCTCCATCGGTCCATGTGTCCAGGTGATCTGCCACAATTATTTGAAAATAATTGCTTTTCCTTTGGGACGCTGCTGCAGTCATAATTCATTTCTTTGTCACTAACCTGCAGCCACTTCACCCTCTGATGAAGTCATCAACATTATTGCATCCTTCTCTGTTTTTCAGGAAATACTCATGAAAGAAAATAAGTAATCCTCTGCAGTATCACGTCATCCCTTGTGACTCATTACTAAATTTTTAGTTCAATGGACCAACTCTCTGGCAATACTCTGTATTATGTAAGAAGATGAGCTATTGCTTCATCATGTATTTCATCATCTATTGTTTCATCATTTAATGGTTATCTCATGTTGGGCCAGTTGTTCAAATTCTCTATGTCTCAGAGCATTTTTCTGCTCAAATTTAGAGGCTTTTATTCTATACTCAGATTGAATTTCCACCCAACTTTTTGAGATAATGTTATTGAGAAGGAGACAGAGCCTGTCACTGAGAAATGTCAGTCCAATTTTCCATTTATACTATATTTATATCAATTTACACTCTATCAGCCTTACCATTCACAAACCTTACAAATTGACAGAAATAAAATCCATTTTTTGTTTAGGATTACAAACAACAATATTAGGCAAACCTACAAAATTAAAGTTTTGTTCATGTTTTGCAATTAATAAAATTGGACCTAGTTTTATACCATCTTCTTTCTACCATTTTAAAACATTACTTCTATATCATCATTCATAAGGCTTTTTATCCCCATGCTTCACATATACTTTACACAATAGAAAATATTAAACTAAGGTGAGTGCTTTATGCACTTTTATTGATTCAATAAATATGTTTTATATTTACCATGAAAGCTTTAAAGTGTTGGAATATAACAGTTAAAAAAGTCAGAATACCTTTTGTAATTTAACTTAGAGTAGAGAGATAACATTTAATACATGTAGTATATGTTAATAGGTGCTTTAAATGTTAGAAAGAATATAAGTCAAGGTAAGTATATAAAGAGTGATGCAGCAGAATGGAGATCTCTTTATATAGGGAGTTCAGCAAAGGCTTTTTAATAAATTTTTATGTGGGCAGAGATGTGGTTTAAGTGAGAAATTGAGTTATGTTCAAAATTGAAAGATAATATTTGTAAGAGTAAATATCCAGTGCAAAGGCACAGATGTGGGAGTAATCATGTAATGCCCAAAGCTCATTAGCCATTGTGGTTGCAATACAGTAAAGAAGGAAGGAAAAATATTCAGGAATAGCTGAGGATGAAGAAGAATTCCAGGGACAGATCAAGTAGGTCCTCAAAGGTCACGGTAATGAGTTTGGATTTTATTCCACAGATCCTTGTAAAATGGAAAGCTCTTGAAGGGCATTGAGCAAAGGGGGAATGTTATATGACTTGCATTTTAAAAGGATGTCCCTGGTTCCTGAATAAAGAATATTTTACATGAAGACAAATGTGGAAATAGGATGACTTGGTAGATGACTGATGTAACAGTCTCAAGAGCAGTTCGAGATATCATAAATTTAGATCATGTTTCTGGGTGTGGTAAAATTTTAGATCTTTTGAATAGCAAGTCACAAGGGCTCAGTAGAATGGATTTGAGTAATAAAATAGGAGGATATTTATTATTTTATTTATAAATACTTATTTATAAATATAGATTTTAAATTTATTTTTTAATTTATAAATTAAAAAGTATTTTAATTATAAATAAATTTTATTTATAATATTCTAGGATAATTCCACAGTATAATATGATTTTTTTTTTGAGAGAAAAACCATTGAAGCCAGAGATGCTGGTTTTGAGAAGATCTGGAGATAGAGTTTGGAAATGTTAGCATTTAAATTCCTACAAAAATCCAGCTTAGCATGTATAGCAACATTTGGATATGCATGTCTGAGGTTTAGTCAAAGTATTCAGGTTAGAAATTAAAAAGTGTAAATTGGAAGAATATAGTTGGCACTGACAGCCACAGTACTGGATCAACTCAGTTAAGGAGGTACATTTAGAGAGAGAAGAGGAAGGACCTGGAGACTCGTCGTTAGGGCATTCTAAAATTCAGAACTTGGTAAAAATAAATGGCACCTAGCAAAAGCTCTCTCATTGACCAAGGTTTAGTCAGGCTCCTCTGGGCATTCTTTTCGCCTAGACCTTGACCTTACCTCTTTCCTATCTTTAGCCTGCCGAGCTCTGACTTAGTAAGAATCTTTCTAAACTAATTTAACAAGAATCCTCCCACCCATAGTATCTGATTACCACATGATACGTGATCATGTTTCAAGTCTTCCACCCTTGACATACCAGTCCTTCACCTGCTTCAGTAAGAATCTGAATCAGTTGGTTTAGAAAGAATCCCCTCACCCTGGGTGTCTCCTCTTAGTAATTTTCTACCCAGTGACCTTCTTACTCTTCGCCTTGAGTATAAATCTTGAGGTGCCTTTTCTGAGTTCAGAATTAAGCATGATCTCACTTCTCTTGAATAAGTCTTCCTTAGCATTTTAACAAGGGCCAGAATAACTATTTCTTTAACAGATCCAGCAGAACAATCTGGAGTAAAATAATCAAAAAAGTTGAAAAGTAAGAGATTAGGGTGTTCTGTCAACTAAATAAAGGAAACACTTAAGAAAATAGGAGTCATTGATTTGTGTCATATGGTGCTGTTAGAGCAAGGCAAAGACTGAGAAGTGGTAGCCATGTGAAGTCATTGGTGACCTTCAACAAACCCTAACCTGAGGAATGGGGATAAAATGTTATTTGAAATTTATTCCAGAGGAAATGACCAAAGATTGAACTGGAGACAGAAGATACAGATATTTTTCCCCCCATGGGAGTTTTATCAAATGTTGGAGCAAATGTAGCCTTTTATGTGGAGTGGAAATGGGGGATCAAGAACATATTTTAAGATAGCAAATAGTATTGCAAAATGTTTTTATATTCGCAGTAATGATTCAGTAGAAAGTAAATAAAATAATGATAAATGGAATATGGAATAAGAGTGTTTGAGTAGGACAGAGATTACATGTTCCCATGCAGAAGGGACAGCGAGATACTGAGATTAGAGAAGAGAATGAAACATTTTTCATTTTAATAGGAAGCAAGGTGCAGAAATGCATATACATACAAACCTGCAGAGAGCTTGTCGATTGGTTGTTGGCAGAACACCCATGTGTAGGGAGAACATTCATACCTTTAGGGAGATTGCTCATTGGGTGTTGAAAGAACAGGTGCAATTTTTCTCCTGAATGCTTCCTGTTTTCTAGGGAACTAGGAGTAAGTTTATCAACAGAGAAAGAAGATTATCCTAGAAGCTTGACAAGAAGAGTTGTAGATTTCTCTCCTTTGAAAGTGAGAGAGGGAATTGATTAGAGAAATCTAGAAATCTAGTTGGATTCCAGGTAGCATAAAGGGTCCATTTCTGGGACATGCCCTTAAATTAAAAATAAGAATACTCACCATGATCATGGTTTTTCTTCACACAAATTTAGTTTTTCAGATACAGGTACAGAATAGCAGGAGTGTTGAAAAAAAAAAGAGCTAAGGTTTTGCCAGGAGAGTATGATGGAGGAAAAAAGCCTCAGAAATGCCCTACACTGAACAGCTTTAATATATAGATATTATAGCTTCATATCTACTAATTAATCTGAAGACCATTATCTACCTTATAAAACAGAAAAGAAGACTGGGCAAGGTGACTCATGCCTGTAATGCCAGCACTTTGGGAGGCTTAGGTAAGAGGATTGCTTGACATCAGGAGTTCAACAATAGCCTGGGCAACATAGCAAGATGTCATCTCTACAAAAAATTTTTAAAACTCAACCAGGCAGGGTGGCATTTGCCTATAGTCCTAGCTAATCGGAAGGCTGATGTGGGAAGATTGCTTGAGCTCAGGAGTTCCAAGTTGTTGTGAGCTATGATCATGTCACTGTTTTCCAGCCTGGGCAACAGAGTGAGACCCTGTTTCTACCAAAAAAAGAAAAAAAAAAAAGTAACAATCATTCATTAAACAGAAAAATAAGGAGAAAAAAACTAAAAATTCTAAGTCTCAATAATGGGAGTACAACTAAATTTAGAAGACAGTGGCTTTCCATAACCTTCATAATCCATTCTTCTTTTAAGCCAATTGCATACGAAAATTTCAGAATCTAATATTGATCCTCAGGATGTTTGCTTTTAAAGTAAGAATCCTTTTACACTCGAGATTCCTATGCCATACCATGTCAGGGCTGCATGCTTAGAAGCAGCAAATTGTGCTCTCGGTGTCCATCAATTACTCATCAAGACAAAAGTTTCCACACCAGAAGGCTGCTCCTCATCTTTGACTTTTCACCTCTGCCAGGGTTAACTCAGCAGATTTCATTTCCTTGTCTTAAGAGTTTTTTTATTTTTTCTCCAAAAGAAGAAGAAGAAAAAAGATATACAGACTTACATATGTCAAATGTGAAAGGAGAAACATTGCAGGGCTTTGAGGAATTACCCCAACTCTGAAGTTCTGGCAGGAATATATTAGAAACTTTCCTATGAGATTGCACAGTAAGGACTTTTGTGTTTCCTAACAAGGAGAGCGTTTGGACACATTGACTTTGGTCCCATCATCAGCTGCTGCACATGCGTGATTTCCCTATAATGGTAAAGGAAGAAAGTTGAGAAAAAATATGATTGGAGAATATACACCACTAAAAGTCAACATAGATAACACTGGAAAATGACTGCCATTGAACCTGTTACAGGTTGAAGTAAACCTCCCCTAATTTATCTGCTGGGGCATTAGAATGCCCCAGTACCTCAGAATGCCACCTTATTTGGAAATAAGTCTTTATTGAGTAAAGGAGTCAAGTTAAAATAAAGTAACTGGAGTGAGCCTTAATGCAATATGGCTTGTATACTTATAAGAAGAGGGTATTTGGACACATGCATACATAGATGTATGATTTACATAGAAAGTGATTTTAAAATATACAGGGAGAAGACAGCTTTCTACAAGGGAAGGAGAGAGGCCCAGAACACACATCCTTCACATTCCTCAGAAGAAATCAACCTGCCAACACTTTGCTTTTGGACTTCTAGCCTCCAGAATTGTGATACAACAAATTTGTTATTTAAGTCACTTCGTTTATTCTACTTTTTATGGCAGCCCTAGCAAACATACACACGAATCATTTAAATTTTAGTTGAAAAATATTTGTTTGTTCTTCATTTGGTGGAGAGTATATTTTGAGGTGTTCTGTGGTGGCACATGCTATGCAGGAGCAGTGGTTTGGTCTACCTACTTGATGATAATGGTTCCAGCCCCTCACCCTCAAAATATTCTGATTAAGGTGATCTGAATTGGGGCCCAATAATGACAGCATTTATTAAGTACCTCAGGTAACCCTAATCCTCAAGCAAGTTAGGGAATATGTAATTTACTGGAAATAAATAAGCAATGTAAACAGTCAAACATATACAATTGTGTGAAAGGAAGAAAGTGTATTACATGAGATATGAGATTATTCTAATTACTTCCAATATGTTAGACATTATAAATACTTTAGTACTTTTGAGAGGATATGGGAGTGTGTGTCTGTATCTATCTAAAGTCACATTTATGTCTTTTTCTAGTGATGTAGTTGAGTCCATATGACAATAGATGTATCTACTTACATAAATTATTTATTGGATGAAACATTTTATTATAAATTTTACATAAAATTAATAATAATTAAGATAAAATGTTTTATAGGTTAAAGTCAGTATACATATCACTAAAAACCCTATCGATAAGTAAAACAAAGCTATGGAGAACTACTTAGTATAAAATGTTTTTATAAAAGTGAAATAAATGCTCTTCTCAAGAAGGGGACTGGTATGTCATTTATTAGTTGTAACTGTTGAGAATTCTTACTGAGCTTTCCGAAAACTAAATATTGTATTTAGGGAGTGAATTACCTGCCAAATGAGGCATTTTTGTGTTATTTAATTATTTTAGTTTGTCTATCAGTAAAGAATATATAGAGATGCCTCACTATTAAATATATAATTTTGAAAGATATGCACAATTATGCAATTAATAGTTGTATGTCCTTAAAGTGAGGAATGTAAAGATACGTTGGAGAGTTATATATGTATTGAGTGTTCTCTTTGTGTAAGGATGGTTGTATGGTGACAAAATCACACAGGTCGAATATGCTGAAGAGCCATTTAGATACCAATTACTTTAGTTCTGTGAAGCTGGCATGTATTTCCCAGTTGTTCAAAGAACCAAAGACTCCTCTCTGGGAGATCCTGTGCTTGCCTGACAGTAGAGTATTCACTGGTGGGAGTATTGGGTCCAGTATTCACTGGTGGGAGTATTGGGTTCTCATACACAATGAAGCAAAATCATTTTAACTGCAAGTATCCAGAAGACTAAGGCTAAAATCGAAAAATTGTGATCTACACTTTGGAGGCCCAGAACACCAGGCTAAGGAAGGTGAACTTTTCTATCAAAGCATTACAAATCTTACAAATCATTACAGATGATTAGATGATTCTGTTTAGAAACCTAAATAAAACAAAATAAAATTTCTGCAAATTTTCAGAGGAAAAAGCGTCATGATCTCAATAACTTAGTAGGTGAATCTGGTGATCTTTGATAAAATTGATTTCAGAGATGGGTGAAACTGGTTACAAAGACTGGTTATATTTAGTCATTAGATGTTCTTTAGATATAATATTAGATATTACATGCACTTAGACATTATATCCATTGTTTTATTTTATTCAATCAATATTTATTGAACAACTACTATGTGCCAAACATTGTTCTAAGCGCTGAATGATGAAAACAAGAAAGACCAAGTCCCTCCCCTCATGGAGCCCATATTCTAGTGCAAGAGATGGAAAATGAACTCTTTAACAAAATATTAAAATATATTGTCTGGTAGAGGTGACTAAAAACGAGTCTAATGCAATGTATGCAGATACAGAGTGACAGGATGTTTCATCATGGAAGTCCATTGGAAGTAACATTAAGTGGATTTGAATAAGCCATGGGAGATGATAGCCCAGAAGAATTGCTTTCAGATGGGGGGATTCTTGACAGGCCATCCTTTCACATGCCAGGCAGCTGATGTAAGAATACAAATGGAGAGCAACGTGTCATCTCGCTAAACAGTTAAAATTTTAACAGAATTCATGCTCATGGGCTGTCAAGGATCCAATTCTATTCTCATCTCATGCCAGTATGAGGCTGAGGGACAGCTTGGATCTTTGGGAATTAAGATCAAACACAGAACTCTCCTGAGCCTGGGATATCCAATCCAGATTCCCAGGGAGCAGGCCGGGTGTGGTGGCTCAAGCCTGTAATCTCAGCAATTGGGAGGCCGAGGTGGGCAGATCACGAAGTCTAGAGATCTAGACCATCCTTGCCAATATGGTGAAACCCTATCTCTACTAAAAATACAAAAATTAGCTGGCTTTGGTGGCACGTGCCTATAGTCCCAGCTACTCAGGAGGCTGAGGCAGAAGAATCGCTTGAACGCGGGAGGCGGAGATTGCAGTGAGCTGAGATTGTGCCATTGCACTCCAGCCTGGTGACAGAATGAGACTCCACCTCAAAAAAAAAAAAAAAAAAAAAAAAAAAAAATTTCTGGGGGGCCATGCCTCTTTTTCCCCACTCAGAATTTGCAAAAAGTTGTGTCTCTAAAGTGACAAAAACCTAGCAGAAGTCAGAAAATAAGATATGCTACATACTTAATTGAGGGATTTGAGGTAAACAAATGGAAACCGCAGCCGCCTCTTTTTTCTAGTTTATCACTCCAGAGCCTGTGGTTTTCTCCTTTCTGCCCTCACTCCTACACACATGTGTGCATAAGCACACACACCTGCACAAACACAGAGTCTCACATACTCTTACACACTTTCATCGCACTCAGCCATACACTCTCACATACACTTACACAAATCCAAACCCAATCACATATACTCATCTTTTTTACTCTTTCAGACTTACATCCGTTGGTCTGTACATCCCAGTTCAGCTTTGGGGCGATCACTGGCCCATAAACATATGTGCCCCATAGGTTACTGAACTTTTAAGAACTTAAACACACAAGCAAACAAAAAACAAACAAACAAAACACCTCCTGTTCTTGATTATCAGAGAAATGGGGAAACTTTGAGGAAAAGAGTTTGTAGTGATAGGATGAAAATGGATAACAGCAGAACTATAGGGAATTCTAACATTTAAGAGAAGAAGAATCAGATCCCATTAAAGGCAATACTGGTCTTGTCAAAATGAATTTCATTAATGTGAAGGGGAGCAGCTTAAACAGGAAGAGTTTTTCTGTAATGACAAAAGCTGGCAAAAGGTGAGGAAGAATTGAGGAAAGAACAAAAGAAAGGACATGAAAATGACAATAAAGATATTGCAGGATAATATTCGTACTTCAATGACTTAGTCCATTTTCACACTGCTGATAAAGGCATACCTGAGACTGGGCAATTTATACAGGAAAAAGGGTTTAATGGATTTACAGTTCCACGTGGCTGGGAAAGCCTCACAATGATCACAGAAGGCAAGGAGGAGCCAGTCACCTCTTACATGGATGGCAGCAGGCAAAGAGAAGACAGAGCTTGTACAGGGGAATTCCTCTTTGAAAAACCATTAGATCCTGTGAGACTCATATGCTATCACAAGAATAGCACAGGAAAGACCCACCCCCGTGATTGAATCACCTCCCATGGGGTTCCTCCCACAACATGTGGGAACTGTGGGAGTTACAATTCAAGATGAGATTTGGGTGGGAATACAAACAAACCATATTGAATGGTATGGGATTTTATGACATAACCATTGAAGAAAGTTATAGCCTACAAGAAGAATCTAATATGTAGGGGATATTAGTAAATATGATTACTTTTCTAAAGGGTAAGCATTCGGAATAGGGTTTTAAAAAAAATCTGCCCTTTTGACTATTATAAAATAATATCTACTTTGAAATCATTTAATAATAAGGGGATAAATAACATTTTCTGCATTTAGTAAATTAGCTTCATAAATTAGTGAATAATTTAATTAATAGATTTCTAATTCAAAGACTTCAGTTTAAAACTTTATTCTTATTTTACTTTAGATGAGAGGGTATTATAACCTTCCTACATTCCACACCCTAACTTTATACCTCATTTAATTTGATAGACTTAAATACTCTTTCATTTGTTCACTTATTCAACAAGTAAACAATTATTCATGAGAAATGTGGCTAGTACTAGACATTATTATGTGTTTTCTATATACAGTGTTTTTTAGAATCCACGCAACAATCCACTGAATATGTGTAATTTTGTTTATATATCTTGTTCTCGTATTATAAAACATTTTTATACATGGTAAAACTATGAATATATTTAAATTTACAGGATACTTCACTTAACATTCACATTTCATTGAGTAGGCTTTTAAAAAATGAATTAAGAAATAAATCATTGATTGTTTCATATGAACATTGTCAAAATCCTATTCAGAAGCATTGTAGCATTTTACACACACACACAAATGTAATTGTGAGAGTATTCCTTTACAGCTAATTGTTGACAGTGTTGGTTAATATATTTTGTTAATTAGATTTGTGGAAAAAAATTACTCATTATTTTATTTCATGTATCATTTGTCCCTTTTAGTTTGGGTACTTTTCTTGATTATATGTTCCTAATAGCAGTTTGACTTTTTGTAATTTATTCATTTCTGGTCTTTGCCTGTTCATTTACTGGAACCATAGGTGTTTTCTCCTAATATTGTTTCTTCATTTAATGATATATTGTTCTCTTGGCATCTTTAGTGAAACAAATTTTCCATCATGGATTTTAGTCATGATTTTTAAAACTCCTTGCTAATTGTCTAATTAACTAAATTAACAGTGTTTATATGCAATGAGTTGAGTTCCTTTCTGCTTTAGTGCACAGCTTGTTGTTGGTATGTTTTTTTTCACGTACTTTTTTCTGACTTTCGCTAGAGGTTTATTTAATTTCAGGGTGTGCTGGCTTCTCTAAAAGTTTTGCAGGTACCACAAGTTTATAAACATTCCCATGGGCAGATTTTGTTTTTAATTCTGCCAGGGCTCAAGGAATTATATTGATTCTACTTCAATTTTCATTTTACTCTCTCCAGAGACCCAGGTCTTCACAGGCATGGGTGGCATCTGATTTTTCTTCAGTGACTATTTTTCCACCTAGGGACCACGTAGGCAGCCTGCCATGATGCCACCCAGGTAGTTAGTTTGACTCAACTCCCTGGGTCAAACGGTAGATTTTTAGTTGCTGTTTCAAGCAACTAAATGGAAAGTCTCCTCTTAACTCAGGCTTTGCTGCAGGAAGCCCATGTCCAATAACCCTCCAAATGGTCGGGTCTAGCCTTATATCCCAGCATTTCACAGACATGTTCAACAGGCTCTGATTATGTGTAACTACCCCTGGTTTTAACTACTTTCTCCTGACCCTCTCATTTCTATCATATATATGACTTTAATTCCCTCCTTGTTTCTGGCAAGGGGTTTCTGATTTTTGCCTTTAACTAAGCTGTATATTTTTTAGTGTTTTTGATATATTATTTGTCAGACTTATTGCTGAGGAGTTGTAAGATCCCTAAGATCTTGTTGTAAGATCCCTAAGAAATTCTTAATTATAGTGTGGATAGTTTGTTGTTATAATTTCTGTTAGACCTCTAAGATTCATAAATTATCATTCTTTTAGTGTTTGATAGATGTTCCTTATAGTATATTTCAGCTCATTTTAAAGGGTTCTTTGCTCCATCTGGAATTAATAAATGCATAATATGAGGTAATTTGTACAATTAAGTAAGGTTTTGAACTGATTTTTCCCAATCATTAAAATTAAATTCCAGCATCTTATACTATTCATATGCTCATATAACATTTAATAAATTCTATAGAACTAGAGAAGTATCATGACAAAAATGAAAAGAACCATGAAAATTATTTCCCAGGAAACCACAATTGAAGTAAATAAATAAATAATACACAAAGCAAAGAATAAATAATTGGAGGCAAAGTAAATGAAGTAAAATATGGAATCTCACCCAGCTCCTCCTCAAAGTTTTCTATGTGACATTTATATATTGAATTTATAAACTATTTTCATAAAGGCAATCATATTATTCATATACACATTGTTCTGTACCTTACTGTGTTCACTAATATGTCTTGGAATATATTTTCTTAGCCCTTGGATATTTACTTGCTTTATTTGACAAATACAGTTTATTTTGCTTTTGTTTTAACATTTTTTAACTATAGATAACTCATAGTGTGTTTAATTGGTTGACTTCAATACATATTCACTTTTTCTAACAACAGCGCAAAGATTATTCTCTACTCACTTCTTATGATCACTAGGTCAAAAATACAGCAATTACCACACTGCTAGATATCGGCTGGGCACGGTGTCTCAGACCTGTAATCCCAGCACTTTGGGAGGCCGAGGCGGGCAGATCACTTGATGTCAGGAGTTCGAGACCAGCCTGGCCAAAATGGTGAAACCTGGTCTCTACTAAAAATACAAAAATTAGCCGGGTGTGGTGGCACGCATCTGTAGTCCCAGCTACTCTGGATGCTGAGGCAGGAGAATTGTTTGAACCTGGGAGGTTGCAGTGAGCCGTGATCGTGCCACTGCACTCCAGCCTGAGTGACTGAGCAAGACTCTGTCTCAAAACAAAACAAAACAAACAAACAAACAAAAAATTGCTAGATATTGGCCGGGTGCGGTGACTTATGCCTGTAATCCCAGAACTTTGGGAGGCCGAGGTGAATAGATCACGTGGGTGTGGTGGCAGGCGCCTGTAATCCCAGCTACTCGGGGTGGCCGAGGCAGGAGCATCACTTAAACCCGGGAGGCAGAGGTTGCAGTGAGCCAAGATCGTGCCATCGCGCTCCAGCCTGGGGGACAAGAGCAAGACATCGTCTCAAAAAAAAAAAAGAAAAAAAAAATTGCTAGATATCATCAACTGTTCTCTAGAAAAGCTACATAATTCATTGAAACAATGACCAAAAGATTATTAACATTTGCATTTCCCAGAATCTTGATATTACTGGACATTATGGAACTTCTTAAACATCTCTCCTATAAATGAAAAGGTTACATTCCGCCTTTGTTTTTATTTGCAGTTATTAAATGATGAGTAATTTTGAGCTACACTTCCAAAGTTTGAATTAACAAGACCGAAAATAATATAACACCACAATTTTGTCTGTATTTGCCTTTCCAAGAAAACAGAAATACGCTTTTTATTTGTTTTTCTGCTTAATTATTCATAAGAGCAGAGTCAAACAGTGGTTGCCAAGGCCTGAGAGGTGTGGGAAATGAGATATTTGTCACAGGATATAAACAAGTATTTGTAAGACAAACAAGTCTGGGACTTGTTTTTGCCATTTAGTTTTTTTTAGTTTAAATGAACACAAATCTTAATGAACTATAGATGAAATAGAGTAAAAGAAACAGCTGAAAGAGACTCTTTTGAGTCTCATATTTAATATACCTCCGGTGATTATAATTTGAGTTCATCAAGTGTTATTGATATATAGTAAACTAATATACAACATTAAAGTATCTAAAATGATATGCTAAATATTAAATTTGAAAAGCATATCAATTTTGTGATGTCACTCTTTTCAAGGCTCAGACCTATCAAATAATGTAATAATAATTGCATCGTAATTAAATCCCCATGTTTTTGCCTTTGAGCTAAAATGTATGGTACATTCAAAGAACTATTTATTCTTTCTCTAGAGCCAGAATGTGTTGTACTTGGTAGGTTCTGGTTTCTGGGTTGAACTGTATCTCCAAAAAAGAAATGCTGAAATCTGAAGCCCTAGTACCTATGAATGTGGCCTTATTTGGAAATAGGGTGTTTGCAGCTGGAATCAAGTTAAGATGAGTTTTTTTAGGGTGGGATCTAATTCAATATTACTAGTATCTTCCTAGGAAGAGGAGAAGACAGAGATACACAAAAATAAGGTGGTCATGTGACAACAGAGACAGAAAATGGAGTGATGCATCTACCAACCAAGGAGCAGCAAGAACTGCAGGCAAACTGCCAGACACTAAGAAGAGTCAAGGGGCCCGGAGTGGTGGCTTCCGCCTGTGATCCTAGCACTTTGGGAGGACAAGGCGAGTGGGTGATTTAAGGTCAGCAGTTCGAGACAAGCCTGGTCAATATGGTGAAACCCCAGCTCTAATAAAAATACAAAAATTATCTGGGCATGTTAGCAGGTGCCTGTAATCCCAGCTACCTAGGAGGCTGAGGCAGGAGAATTGCTGGAACTCTGGAGGCAGAGGCTGCAATGAGCCGAGATCACACCACTGCACTCCAGCCCGGGTGACAGAGAGAGACTCCATCTCAAAAAAAAAAAAAAAAAAAAAAAAAAAAAAAAAAAAAGAAAGAAAAAAGAAATAGAAGAAGAGGCAATGAAGGATTCCCTCTGACCACCTTCAGAAGGAGCATGACCCTCCTGACACCTTGATTTCAGACTTCTACCTTCCAGAATTGCGAGGCAATACAGTTCTCTTGTAATCCACTCAGTTTGTAGTATTTTGTCACAGCAGCCCTAAGAATCTAAAACAGTCGTGAAACCTTTAGAATGTTTCCCCTGGCAATTATTGGGGTTCTTGTTTGGCAAAGAAAAATGGCTCAGCTTTATCTGAATTCCACTCAGACTCATGTTTCAGAATAAAGATCAGTGTCTGGACTCTCTGAATGCTTGATTGCTTTCATGTCAGGAAAAAAACTCAGTATTTTCAGAAGATAAATTAACTGTGATTTTCCTTTTTTTAAAGAAAAAAATCCCTTTTACTGCACTAAAAAAAAAAAAAAAAAAACCATGAATAATTCAGTTCAGATTCAGCCAGAACTGGATGGAGTCCAAGCACACTCAAAACCACTGTGCATCTTTTGATCTTTTGTTGTGAGCTCCACACTCATCTTTGTACCCTGTTAAGTCCAGCAAAATCAGCTATGCAAAGATCCTGTACTTCTAGGTGACATATATCTTATGCTAGAGAAAAGTGTGTCAAATTTTGCATAAATTATGTCAAAACTGAAACTTGCATGAGCTAATTTATTTATATCATGAATATCATTCTAATATGATTTATCCTTCACACGTTTCCAAGCCTACAGAATTTTTTGTTCCATTCAAAGACTTTTAGAGTTAGAAGAATAGGTCATGGATGTACTTACAAATCAATAGTTTGATTGGGAACCTGTTAAATCTTTTGTTCTGTGCTGTTTAAGATATAGATCACATAATACATCGTAATTTCCTTTCTTAGACAGCTTAAATGTAGTAGAATATATAAAACTGTTAAGTATGTGTTTAATATACTAAGAGTATCAATATGTGAAGTTCCCAGGACCTGAAAAAACATTTGAAATCTTAGATTTGTTAGCGATAGTGTACAGGAGTCAATACCTACTGACACATGAGAGCTGATTATTTAATTCCCAGAAATTCTGCAAGGTTATTGTAAAACACAGACTTTATTAAGAGTTGATTACATACACACACACATATATATATACAAAACACTTATAAAAAACATAGTAATGAATACTCAAAACTCATTTTCCTCTTATTATTTCATTACATTTTGCTCTTACCTGTCTTTTTGAGGTTGAGATACATATATATATATTCTACATGACAGAAATACATAATGGCGTGCTATTTTGTGTCTCTTGCCAAATTTGCCCACTATTTACTGGCTTGAAATTAAGCATGCCGGGAGTATTTAGCAGCACAGAAATGGAAAAACTTTGCTAATCTGATTTTGCTTTTCCTCAGAGAGCCAGATGTTGAACATAAATCAACCCACCACTGTTTAAGGTGTGATGAATTTCTTAGCTTCATTGGACATTGCTTATCTTTTACTCCTTTTAAAATCTCTTTCTTCACTTGGTGTCTATGGTATCTCACATCCCTAGCTTTCTTCCTGTCTCTATAGATGCTCCTTTTAAAATGTTGTTTACAGACTACTGAAAATGAAATACTGGTCTCAGTTGTGGCATTTCTCTCTGCTCCTACTTAGTGTATGTGATTTCAACCATTCCCATGGTTTTAAGTGCTGTCTATGTGCTGATCACTTCCAGATTTATATCTCTGTCTCAAACTTCTGCTCTGAAATCCATAAACCCATACTGATGGATTTCTGTAATTGACATTTTCATGTGTATGGTTTACATCACGGTTCTCAAATGAGCTTTTGTCAAAATCACCTAGGGTGTTTGTTTAAAATCAAATTGCTGACTTCACCCCTCAGAACTTCGGATTCATTAGTTCTGGTGTGGGGTCTGAGAATATTCATTTCTAACAACTTTCCTTCCCAGGTAATGCTGACGATCCAAGGACCTCATTTTTAAACATCACTTGTTTACAAATATCTAAAGCCTATCATTCAAAATTTATCTATTGATTTCTCCAGTTATCCAGAAGTTTTATTTTTATGAAACATAGTAAATGTTAATAATTTTTTTTCCACCACTTTAGCTAGTACCATGTTAGTAAAAGCCTCCATCAAATTTCAACTGAGACAACAGCAATGATGATATTATTGAACTTTCTGTTTCTAATTTTGCCCTCTGCCAATAATGTTTCATTCACAGCCAACATAGGCTTTTAAAAACATATATCAGAATTTTACTTATATTTCCAAAACTTCTCATTATATTTTAAACAAAATCTACAAAAATGTCCATATCCTCACTCTATTTACCTCTGAGGTATCATTTTCTTCTATTTCTTCATTCCTTCACATGGCTTCCAATAAGCTCTTTGAACCTGCTAAGCATCTTCCCACATTGTTATCAACTGAATGTTTGTGTTCCTGCCAGATTCATATGTTGAAGCCATAGTCTCCAGAATAATGGTATTTGGAGGTGGAGTTTTTGAAAGGTGATTAGGCTTACATTAGGTCCCAGGTTGGAACCCATTTGAGGAATGAGAGCCCTTAATAGGAAAAGGAGAGAGGCTGGGCACAGTGACTCAGGCCTGTAATCCAAGCACTTTGGGAGGCTGAGGCAGGCGTATCATTTATGGTCAGGGTTTGAGACTAGCCTGGCCAACATGGTGAAACCCCGTACCTACTGAAAATACAAGAAAATTAGCTGGATGTGGTAGCACATACCTGTAATCCAACTACTCAGGAGGCTGAGGCATGAGAATCATTTGAACCTGGGAGGTGGAGCTTGCAGTGAGCTGAGATCACACCACTGCATTCCAGCCTGGGTGACAGAATGAGACTCCATCTCAAAAAAAAAAAAAAAATCTGTTATTTAAGCCACCCAGTTTATGGTGTCTTGATACAGCAGCCTGAGCAAACAAACATACCAAGTAAGGATTTTCCCACAGACGGTTTCTTCTCTTTGTGTAGGGATCTTGTAAGTATTGCAATATTTTAAATGACGCTTTTAAAATAAGCACAGACTAGTCTTACATTCAGTAAAATTTAAGTGTTATCTTTCTATGATATATGAAAGACTAATTATAAGTTTAATGTAAAAATTATGTTTCATTTTAAAATGCAAATTGAACTAGAAAGATAATGAAGCTTTTTGATTTCTAATGACAAAATAAAGGAAAATTCAAATCTCCCCCTTCCCCATGGACAGTAAGTTTGATGAGAGAGAAGGAAAATTGAGAGAATAAATTATACGCTAATAACCGTATTTTCTTTTTTTTTTTTT
>NW_016807151.1:3112148-3123711 GCF_001698545.2 Rhinopithecus bieti | reverse complement strand
AAAAAAAAAAAAAAAAAAAAGACAAGACATGGAATTTAGTATCCATCAGTATGTATGTATATTTATACATATTTCAAAATCTGGTATAGTAGTAAGTTATTTTCAATAAATAATTTGGATCTTAGCTTTCCAGTCACATAGTAATACTATAATTCCTGACCCTTGTTTTTTGAGTGACTCTGTGACTACTTTTGGTCACTGAACTGAAACCAGAAGTAAAACCTGCCATTTTGGGCCCAAAACATTTTATGGTCAACATTAGCACTGTTGGAGCTCCCTTTACACTCTGTCACAAAAACTGCAATGGTGGAAATTGTGTCTGTTTAATCAGTCTTGGTCCCAGTACAAAAAGATTTTGAGTACAGTCCTCAGCAGGCATGCGAGGGAACAAGTGAGAAATAAGCCTGTGCATTTATAAGCCACTAAGCATTTGGTGATGTTTGTTACCACGGCTTGACCTAGATTAACCTGGCTTATACAATACGAGGAGACACAAGAGTATTTTATTAGAGACAGGAGAGCAACAACAGCAGTACTAATGAACTATTTCTGGAAAATTAATTGTATATAGTTTTCTTTTTATAGATATGCAGCCCCAGTTGTAGGTGACTATATGCTATGTTGCCGTTTTCACTTCTCATATACAAAAATGTTTAGTGTGTATATAACTACCTGATAAACACCAAATATTGTACCTTCTTTCAAAGAGGTCATGTACAGGAGATTTAACATTATCTTCTCTGTTGTTACCATACCTAATTTATCATAGATATTCTAGAATGGGTGTAATAAATTTTTTATTGTTAAGAGTTTTATTTTGTTTTAATTGATGCATAAAATGTACATATTTATGGGGTACAATATGATGTTTTCATACATGTATACATTGTGTAATGATCAAATCAGAATAATTAGCAAATCTATCACCTCAGATATTTATCAATTCTTTGCAGTGAGAGCACTCAAAATCCTCTCTTCTTGCTATTTTGAAATATGCAATACATTATTTGCATATACTATACACTATATTGCATATGCAATACACTATAGCCACCCTACTGTGCAAAAGAACACCACGACCTATTCCTCCTAGCAAAGTGTAACTTTGTACCTATTAACCAACCTCTCTCATAAGCCTACCTCCCTACCCCTGCTTCTGGTAACCACTATTGAATGCTCTACTTCTATGGGATCATCATTTACAGATTTTACAAATGAGATCATGTGGTATTTGTCCTTCTGTGCTTGTCTTATTTCACTTAATATAATGGCCTCTAGATTCATCTGTGTTGACACAAACAATAGAATTTCATTCTATTTTATGACTGAATAGCATTCCATTGTGCATACATACAACATGTTTTTATACCTTTATCCACTGGTGAACACTTAGGTTGATCTCATTTTTTGGTTATTGTGAAGACTGCTGAAATAAATACAGGACTACAAACATTTCTTTGAAATACTGGTCTCATTTCCTTTATAAAAATACCCAGGAGTGAAATTGTGGGATCATATGGTAATTTTATTTTTAGTTTTTTAAGAAACCTCCATACTGGTTTTGATAGTGACTGTACTAATTTACATTCCCATCAACAGTGTATGAGAGTTCCCCCTTTTCACGTCTTTGCCAGCATTTGGTATTTGCCTATTTTTGCTTCAGTTGCTGGTGTTTTTGAGTTCCTATCTAAAAAAAACCCTTACCCAGTCCCATGCTATAAAGAATTTCTCCCATGTTTTCTTCTAGCAGTTTCACAGTTTTGGATCTTAAATTTAAATATGTAATCAATTTTGAGTTGAATTTTGTATATGGTGAGAAACAGAGATCTAGTTTCATTCTTCTGCATGTGGGTGAAAATTTTTCTCAGAACCATTTATTGAAGAGACTATTGTTTCCCTGTAGTGTGTTCCTGGAAACTTTGTCAAAAATCATTTGGCTGTAAATGTGTAAATATATTTCTGAGTTCTTTATTCTGTTCCATTGGTCTATGTGTCTGTTTTTATGCCAGGATTATGCTGTTTTGATTGCTATAGCTTTGTAGTATATCTTGAAGTCAGGTAGTGAAATGCCTCCAGCTTTGCTCTTTTGTTCTCAAGGTTGTTTTGGTTACTTGTGATATTTTGTGGTTCCACAGAAATTTTTGGACATTTTTCTGTTTTGTGAACAATTTTATTGACATTTTAATAGGGATTGTGTTGAACCACTATATCACTTTGGATATTATGGATATTTTAACAATATTAATTCTTCCAGTTTACAAATGGGGAATATATTTCCATTTATTTGTGTTCTCTTCATTTTATTTTTTCAATGTTTTATCATTTGCATTGTAGTGATATTTCACCTCCTTGGTTAAATGCATTCTAGGTAAATTTTTGTGTAGATATTATAAGTGAGATTGTTTTCTTGATTACTTGTTCAGATAGTTGACTAGTGATATACAAAAATGCTATTGATTTTTATATGTTGATGTTGTGTCCTGCAAGTTGACCAAAGTCATATCATTTCTATTAGTGGAGTCTGCACTACTTCATTGGTGGAGTCTTTAGGGTTTTATATATACAAGATCATGCCATCTGCCAACAGGGACAATTTGACTTTCTCCTTTCCAATTTAGAACTTCTTTATTTCATCCTCTTGCCTAATTACTCTGGCTAGGACTTCCAGTACAATGTTGAATGGAAATGTTGAAAGTAGGCATCCTTGTCTCATTCCAAATCTTCGAGAAAAACTTTCAACTTTTCCTCACCCAGTATGATGGTAACTATGGTTTTGTCATATGTGGCCTTTATTATGTTGAGGTACATTCCTTCTATACCTAATTTGTTGAGGGCTTTTATTGATGTTGAAGTTTACTAAATGCTTTCTCTGCATCTATTGAAATGATTTTATGGTTTTTGTTCTTGATTCTATTGAGGTGCTGGATCATGTGTATTGATTTGCATATAGAGAACCATCCTCGCATCCCTGGGATAAATCTTGGTTGGTCATAGTAATATTAAAGACTTGTTTTAAATAACTGGGCAGACATTTATTGATTCAAAATAAATTTAATGTGCTTGTTTTAATTAGATAGAACTTAAAATTTAAATTTTATTAAATAATTTATGATTCATTCATTTGATCCCTTACTCCATATGTATTAGACATCCACCATACACCAAGCCCTGTTCTAAACACTGGGAATGAAAGAGTGAACATGATCATGTCCCTGTTCTCATGAAGCACAAGTGGATATTTCACAAGAAACATAATACAGTAATAAGTGCAATGCATAGAATGAAAATAGAGCAATGTAACGGAGAATTACTAGGTAGTTACTTTAAGGGAGAATGAGAGTTAAATGCTTTGAGAATGTGACTTGGATCTGAGATCTAAAAGACCAAAATGAAAAAGGCATGTTAAGCTTAGTCAAAGAGCATTCCAGTCTGAAGAAGATAATCTAGTTCCTAAGAAGGGTCCTCGGGGAGAAAAAAAAAAAAAAAAAAAAAAAAAAGGAGCTTGTTAGATAATTCTAGAAACGTGGAGACAGGAGAATTTTGGCAGGGAATTCTACCTGTGGTAAGCAGATCTTCAGGTTCCAAGATTGGTAAAACGGGCTTTCTTAGCCAGGGCCAGATTGGATTTTATCTGTAGTAGAATAAAAACTATTAGATAATTTGAAGCAGAGCAAATACAATCTTTAATGTATGTTTTAAAGTATTAAAGAATTATTTGTTCTGCTGGGCAATAAGGGGAAAGGATTTAGGTAAGATGACAAATTTAAAAATTATTGTAGTAGTCCAAGTGCAAGATTATAGTAGTACTAAGAAAGAGGGAAACATTGACCACAGTGAGACTATTATATTAAATTTAGGGTTGGAAAATATGCTAAAATAAATCAATATGAATGATAAAAGATGAATAAAAAATGTCATATTTTTGGCTTCAGCAACTGGATAAAGGGGAGGTCCTTTTTGAAGATGGAGAAGACTTAATAAACAGACTTTAGAAGAAAGTCTGTTTCTCTTTTGATCATGACAATTTTTTAGCTTGTAGGTGTTTATTAATATGGAGATATTAAATATAAATCAAATACTTGATGTATGGCAGGAACATGCTACATATCATGTGGCCACTAACTCTGAAGGTCACTTAGCTTGGAAGGGCTAAAACATAATGCAGGCTTCACTTACAAAGTTGTTATTCCTTTATTTCAATGAGCTATAATATAGGTTAATGCAGTTTTCAAGAGAAGAGATTTCAGAAGTCATAGAAATAATAATTGCGAAATATCACAGACCATCTTCTGTAATTAAAGAGGAAGTTGCTTAGAATGTTTATTGTATTTTTAAGGGAATTAGTATTGTAATTTTATTGTTTTATAATCAGGCAGTCTTGTAGACATTTAAAAAATGCATAAATGAAATCACTATGAGGAAAAAAGGAGGGGTTGGCAGTAAAATAATACTGCAACACTGTTCATATCAATAAATGCAAATGAATGTGTTGGGGTTTTCAGGTAGCATTAGCTCTTCTCTGGTATGATACTGTCAATATTTTCCATTTTACAGAAGTAATTTATATTCCATATTATCTACTGCATATAAAAAAGAGTAAGTCCATGTAATGGATATAAAATAAGTGCTCTTTCTATTTAACCATTCTAATGTTTCTGAATTAATGTGGATGAAAAGGTTGAGTACAAATTTAATTACAATCAATTTTCAAATTGTCTCATTTGAATATAACAAATCACATCATTTTCAAAGTTATCTTCTGACTATGCATCTTTAGTTTCAGAGTTGAAAGTAGCATTGGGACTATACACTCTGTAAAATTTTATATAAGGAGTCTGTAGACACCTAAGAAAATATTATTTTGAAAATACTTTTATCTAAATAAAATTTATATGACACTCCCACTCTTTCAGCTCAATGTATCTGAAACATTCAGAGAAAACACTGAATCCTCCCAGGATCTGCATATATCTTTTGTCAAGGGAGTTAATGGGGTGAGAAATGAAAGGAGAAATGATGTGTTGTGCCTCCTGTAAAGAGACACTCACATCGCATCAAAACAAGGAGTTTCAGATTTCCTTAACTTGTATATGAAAATGATGTGCAGTTGTGCTCAAGGGTATTGGAAACTGTTGTTCGTTCTGTCAATACTACTTATTTCTTATCAAGCCTTATGTTGGATTTCAGTACAAAATACACAGTACCAGTGAAAGGTTCATTTCATAACAGCTGAAAAAAAAATTAACAAAGCAATTAATGTATTCAAGGCATTATATATATAAATATATATCATATATGATATATATAAACACATATATATCATGTATATATCATATATATTTATATATCATATATATTCATATATATTTATATCCAATATATACATATATATTTTATGTATATAAATAAACTGAAGGTCTTTGTTCCCTTTTCTCTTTATTGGTTCTTTTTAAAGTGTGCTTTTTGTTTTGTGCTTTTTATTGTTATATGAAGACATTAAAGGTGGATAAGGATTCTTGTTGTGACACTAACATAATTGCACTTAGTTTTCATTGGCATTTCTTGAGAAAATAATAATCATAAGGCGTTTGTCTATACATCATTTCAGTTACTGTTGCCCAGTAGCAAAAGAAACTCCAAATCCTTACATAGGTTATTAATACCAGAAGAAGTATCTTGAAAAAAAAAAAAAAAAAAAAAAAAAGATTTTTTTTTTTTTCCTTTATAAAAAAAATTAAAATCTTAATTTGAAAATGTTTTTCTTATAACTGCTCTTTAACTATAAACTTATCAGTGCCACTTCATTCTACCATATCTGGAACTTTATAGTCAAAAGGAGATTTAAAGTTAGTGTAAACATTCAGGAAATTTAGGCAAACTGATAAACGGCCTCTTATTATTTCTCTGAATTATTTAAATGACTTAACTGTATCGCCAAAATTCACCAGATAATGACACTTTGATCTGTTTTCTACTCAACTTTTTGTCTGTTGAATGCCTTTTTAAGAAATTTGAATCTCATTGTTTTGTTATGGCTTAGAGTGGGTTTTATTTTTCTTTGTGGGGGCAAGGGGGAGCTTTATTAGGAGGAAAAGGAACAGAGGAAATTGGACTCATTCACTGGCATAATTTTTTTTGCATTGAGTGATGTTAAAACTTGAAGATATATTAAGAAAGCCCACAGCATTAATATAATAATTCAATTTTAACTTTAACTTATTACTTTAAAAATGTTTTTAAACTTTTGTAATGCTTAATTTCTTATCCTTTAATACATACACACACATATAAATTTTTTTCCTTCTTTTTTGACACAGCAGGGTCTCACTGTGTTGCCCAGGCTGGAGTGCAGTGGTGTGATGTGATCATAGCTCACTGCAACCTTCGCCTCTTGGGCTCAAACAATCCTCTCACTTCCGGCCTCCTGAGTAGCTGGGTTTACAGCCATATTCCACCATGCCTGGCTTTTTTTTTTTTTTTTTTTTTTTTTTTTTTTTTTTTTTTTTAATTTCTTGTATAGAGGAGGCCTCCTCATGTTGCCCAGGTTGGTCTTGAATTCCTGGCTCAAATGATATTCCCACTTTGGCCTCCTAAAGCGCTGGGATTACAGGCATGAGCCACCATGTCCAGCCTAATAATATTTTAAATAAAATAGATTTATTTTTCTTACCTTGTAAACAGCACTAAACTTGTTTTCCAGAAATATTGTGGTTGTGTTGCTTTATTTTGTTTTACTTTTATTCCAAAGTTGGAAACCACAACAAGGGAAATTAAGAAGCTAGCAATAGTTTTCACTGGGTAACCAATCATAAAGAGTTCCTAGAAAGATTTGTATTATGATTAATGAAGCCAAATTTAAAAAGCAGTTTAATTAAAAATCAATTGCATATCTAGCTCATAATTTTAGACTTGCTTTATACACATGTGATTTAATCCAAGCATGTATTATTTAATGCAAAAATAGTTTCCTTCCTGTGTTACTGTCTGCACTGATTAAATACATCAGAATTTTTTATATCAATTCAAGTGTTTTTAAAATGAGATAACATTGGCAATGCATTAGGCTTGTTAATATTTTTATTTGTAACTAATAAGCTTTGATGCTGTTACTGAAAGACTGAAAAAGTCACTGTTTATGATTATTGTTTAGATCTCTCTGTCCATGTGTGTCTATTGATAAGTCATCCAATAACCTTGTGAGAAATAAGCAGAAGAATAAAAAGAATAATGTAATAAAAGATATCTGTTGCAAATTGAATACAAGGAAGTAGTCTATGGATATAAAAACAAATGCTAACACATAAGAAACTTAATAGACAAATGAATTGGAATTAGAGCCCTTATGCAAGAAGAATGAATCATCCTTTCTCATGTTTGTGATGTTCGACAATCTAAGGAAGCAAGCATTCCTATTTTTCATGAAAGAGCACATGGTGGTAAATATACTTAGCATGCTAATGCAAGGAAGGAATGTCCAGTATTTAAGTTTGCTGTTAGCGTTATATACAGGGAACACACTACTGGGGAGAAGAGAATATGTGTCTCATCTTACCCGTAGCTGCAAGAAATGGACATTGGCTATTTTGATTCACTGACTATTCATATCTCATTCTGGGTTAATGTAAGAAGTTACATTATAAAAGTTTCATATTTAATGCTTAAAATTTGAAAAATATTTCCAGACTTGAAATATGGATATATTATGGAAATGTAGATGGTCATAATTTGAGTACAAAAAGTTTTGAGAAATATATAATCTGAAGAAATAAATCAATTGGACAATTATAGCAGTATTCAGTAAGCCCAATAGTTTGTTTACTTTTTTTTTGCTTACCTACATTCTAGGTGCAATGTTTGATTATTTCTGGGTTCCTTCTAGATTCTCGATTTCATGCATCAGAAAAGATCTTGCTTATATCAGAAAAAAATCTCTCCTTAAAACTCTATTGGCTTACAAACCTTCTATCCGAGTTATGTGCAGATAACCTAATACAGCAGAGATTTTTCAGGTGGAAGATCTTCAGTCTCATTTTTTTCTGTTGTTGAAAACAATTTAAAACAATTATCCCCATATTTTTAAATATAACCATCCCAAAAGACTAGCATGTGTGTTGGTTAAATACTGGTTTGGAAACTTGGCACTACATCTGCTAAAAGTTAGAAACAGTTCAAAGTTGAAGTAGTAAGGGGTGTGGGGGTTGAGAGGAAACTTCTCTGAAAGTGCTGCAGACGATATTCGAGTCAAACTAGGGAGAGCAGCTTTGACATGACTGCTTGGAGAACTGACATGTGTCTCCTGATGTCAAGGACACAGTGAAGATGTTAAACTTCAGTAATCCAAAGGCTGAGAGATTAGGGCTGGTAATTTTTCTACCGACAGAGTTAATAGAGGTTTCCTGAACGAGGTTTGCCTGTTTGTCCAGCATTTTTCAAAACTAACGATGAGTGAGTGTTTGTCAGTGAAACTTGAGATACAGATGAATCGTTTGAGGGAGGCGAAGAGACATCAGTGGAAAGAAGCTAGAAGTGTATTATGAAATGCCAGGGAGCTTAAACATTAATTATAAATAACAAGAGATTTGTCTGTTGAAGGACACATTCGCTTATGTAGAGGAACTGCAGGTAAGCTATCCAGGTGACGTGAGAACAGAAGAGGCAGCTCTGAAGAAGTGACACAGAGCTACCTTAGAGAAAGGACAAGCGTCAAACAGCAGTATACCCACAGGGTGCCCTGCTGAATCACCAGGACACGGCCAATGAAAGGAAAACTTTCCTGCCATTCACTTATTCTCTCCCCTCCAGCTTTAATAATCTATCTTTGGAGATGATTCAATAAATTTGGATATAAAAGGGAAGTTTAAGATAAAATATTGTTTTCTTAAATTGTTGTTTTGTTTTACACAGGACTAGATATATTATTTATAAAGAGAGACTAAACTAAAGTGATTTTTTTTTTCTGACAAAAATAAGCAGAGATTTCAATGACCCAAAAGTGACTGGAATAATCCTTGTGACGTGCCATAGATTTTATCCAAGGGGCAGGATAGAATGAAATACACAGAACAGGTTTACTTTGGCAACATAGGAGGTGGGTAGGGGAAAAAAAAAACTGTATTTTGACCTTTTTCTTCATGTCCTGCTCATCATGTTTCTTAAGCCCCAAGATTCAATCTCACTTTTAGTTCTCATTCATTTACTTAGCAGTCTTAGCGTTTTGGAGGTGGGGGCTGTATCTATTCATTTTCCCGACAAGGTTCAGCATTCTGAAGAAAGAGAATTTTGAGGCAGTTCTTCGTGTTTCCTATAAATTAGTTTCATTCTATGCTGTGACTACAAGAGAAATTTCACAAAGTATTTGAGGTGTGTGCATGAAATACTATTTCCATAGCTAATTTACATTGTTTACATTTTAAAAAAATTGTTAATCCATTTCTTTTCTTAGAGAAATGTAGGGTCTCTAACCAAAATTCAACTGCCTTAAAAATGGTATTTTATTATTTTAGAAAATATAACTCCTATATGTTGTTTTGAAAGAAAATGTCTTCTGGAGAACATGGTATATTTTATAAACAATAAAACAAGAAGCATAATATCGTTTCTATTGGAACAAATAATTTGTATATATTAGTATATGAGAAGGAAAACTAATATATTGGGAACTGGAAAATACTAATAACATGAGTTTATTTAATTTATGGTTAATCATCATCTGAAATATTCCTCCATATATTTTCAGTAACGTGTTTCTGTTTAAAAGTCTCAATATATACCGCTGAGTTCAGCAGCTTCAGTCAATGGGGCTTTGGAAAATCTAGGTTATTCCCGTTTTACCCAAGTCGTGTTTCTCAACCGGAATATCAAAACCTTTCCTCAAACTAGGTAAACATCTTTTCTGAAGCTTTACTTAGGGGGAGAAAGAAAAGGTTAAAAAACTGTGTGACAGCATCAACAACTTTGATCTTTGCATCTTTAGGAACAAAGCAGGGTGGCAAGTTGTGTTTTCATATCATTTCATCCCAGTTAGGAGGATAAAGTTTTGATGAAGGTAATAAATATTTACCTGAATAGTATTAGCTTAATTAGACAACTACAAACCAGAGGGAAAAGTGTCTTTGAAATATGTTTTTCCTATGAGAATTAATGTTTTAACTCCATGGAAGTAGCAAAGGAGATTTAAAATATATAGCAATAACATATCTAAGAGTGTGTGTACATCTGTGGTCACAGCAAATGACTACCTAGAAAATTATGTAATGTTTGTGTTTTAGTGACACTCCAAGTGAACTACATTTAAGATGAAATGGATTTATGTAATTGTATGTTTTCCTTTCAAGTTGTATAATTTTAATTGGATATTTTAATTAAAAATATCACTATTATCATTTGTTATTTTAGCCTCTTATGGCTCTAAATTTGCTTTGAAAAGTGATAACTCAATCCTATTGTTGCTTTTCTACATTTTTTTGAAGTCATTCAAACCTTTCTTCTTCCTTGTATACATGTCAAAATCCTGGTTTACATTTTAAAATTATGCAAACATGTATACAAGTACATATGCATGTGTAAATATACATATATACATGTGTATGCTTTACGTGTGTGTATATACAATATATGTTGTAAGAAAAGTTTATTTACTATTTGAAAAAACCAAAAGCCTTTAGAACTAAAAAAGGATTTGGAATATAGTCATTTTACACACTTTAGTTTGAAATTAATGTCTACATAACTTGTTTTAATCAGATTGCATTTTTTTCTAACCATTGATTGATGCATACAACCTAAGTGGGATGAATATAAGTTTGCTTTATTTTTATGCATTTGTATCATAAATTGTGATAACCCGAGGATATATTTTAAATTAAATGCAACCATAGAATCAAAATCCATGTTTCCTGATCCATGTTGTGGAAATTGAATGGATTAATACATCTCCATGGCTGTTTTAAAACTCTTACATTGCCAGTATACCACCCAATTGAAAGCTGTTACCTAAGACCTACCTAAGTATCAACATTTGTGTAATTGATATACTACTTTTAAATTTCATGATAGTTTAAGGGTTTAACAAGTCACTCGGGGCTTATCTTACATATGACATTCTGGGCCTTGGGCTAAAGCAGCTACCAATTACTAAAGCTGTCTTGGCCTTCAAAAGATGATTTCTAAATATATGGCATAGTGAAATTTTAGGGTTTGTGCTGTTAGCCTGAATAAAAAGTCTAGGAGTAGGAAGCAAATCACACACACAAAAATGTTTTCATCTATGTTGATGATCTTTATGTAGACTCCTATTTTGATTGAGAAGGTGGCTCCTGTAGATATTCATTATCTAACTTAGAAATTTTTCCCTTATCTGCTTTTGAAAGCAAGAACATTGCTTCAACAAAGTGCAGGAATCCAGATGAATATTGTTCTGCTTGAATTAACCTGAGATAAAGTTGGCCTATGCAAGTCCTGTGCTATTACCAGACTGAGGAAAAAACATTCAATATGTTGTCTCATCTACACAATATTGATATACAAATTGTGTTTGTGAATTTTTTTTTTTTTTTTTTTTTTT
>NW_016807151.1:3104683-3111844 GCF_001698545.2 Rhinopithecus bieti | reverse complement strand
ACGGAGTCTCGCTCTGTCGCCCAGGCTGGAGTGGAGTGGCCGCATCTCGGCTCACTGGAAACTCCCCCTCCCCAGTTTACACCATTCTCCTGCCTCAGCCTCCCGAGTAGCTGGGACTACAGGCACCCGCCACCTCACCCGGCTAGTTTTTGTATTTTTTAGTAGAGACGGGGTTTCACCGTGTTCGCCAGGATGGTCTCAATCTCCTGACCTTGTGATCCGCCCGTCTCGGCCTCCCAAAGTGCTGGGATTACAGGCTTGAGCCACCGCGCCCGGCCTGTGTTTGTGATTTTTATATCACAAGTAACTTAAAATGATTAAACTGATTATTAGTGATGTTATATATACCCAAGTTCAGAACCAGAAGTACTCTTTAAACCTTGGATGGAACGTTGATTTCTCTTCAAATCCCCTCAACTATTTTTAGTCTGTCATAGGATAATCTGTGAAAAGACTGCAGACTTCTTTTCCATTCTCAAGAACCCCACTTTCCTGCCTACTTCGAATCATCCTCGCAACTATCTTTCCCATGGACGAATCAGCTGATCACGCATGAGCATTAGCAGAACAACATTAACAGAGTAAAAAGCAGCATGATCACAAAGGTAGCTAGTGTCACAATGTGACATCAATATAAGTTGCTGAGAATTCAGTTTGATCTATGTCTCATAGAATTAAATCACCTATCAAAAATGTAAAAACATGAAAGGAAAACATAGCAGGGAAATGAGACGGGGCCTCACTGTATTGTTCAGACTATTCTTGAACTCCTGAGTACAGGTGTTCCTGCAGTCTCAACCACTTGAGTAGCTGGGACTACAGGCTCCCACCACGATTCCTGGTTTTAATGACATTTAAATAGAGCTATTGCCTCTACCACTTAGTAGCATATTTTTAAAAATAGCTACTTGTTGTTTTTATATTCTTAGGAGAAAAGATCTCTTACATTTCCTCTTTATGTTGCCATAAACTAAGCAATTAACGTTTTTGATACTAACAGTTATAAATACAAACATTTCTGTGTCCGATATCACAGTACTTCTCAAAGCTATATACAGACTGAAAATTTAGACCCGACTTCTTATAGTAGTTTTATTCTCAAAAGAATGTGTGCAAGAAAATATTTGTATTACTTAACTGTTGAAAGTACATTGTTTTTTGGTGATCGAGTTGCTTTTCTTTACTGTGAAATTATTTTGCTAGAAGACTGTTTAATAAGGAGAAAGTTTATAACAAAAATTGTATTTGACAGCATGAAAGCCCCAACATAATTACTTGAATTTGAAATCATAGAAAGCCAGAAGAAAACTGTTCTGGTCTAGAAAGATGACACAGGAAGAAATTCAAAGATGACAGTTAAGTCCTGGCTTTTGACAGTGTATCTAGACCATAGATTTTTGTTTATTTTAAAATTTTGTTATTTTGTTGTTGTTTTTAACTAGCATGCATTTGAACGCTGACTATTAATTATCTGTCTTAACTTTGAGCAAAATATTCAAAATTTCAAAGATCAATTTTCACAGTGCTAATTATTGTATAAGATGCTATTTTTCAAAATCAATTTTTTTGAGGAAGTAAAATGTTTCAACTTTTGGTTTGTATTTAATGTGGTTAGTGAGTAAAATCACAGCTACTATAAATCATCCTTTATAATAATCAATTTAATTTTATTCACTAAAGCAAATTGATCTTCTCAGAAGTTTAAATTAGGTGATAGGCACCACCATTTAAATTAATTAATATTCTGGAGGTATCAAAGAGTAAATTAAAATATTTTAAGAAATGAATTTTATTATTGTATTTTATTGTAAGTTCTGGGATACATGTGCAGGATGTGCAGATTTGTTGCATAAGAAAACATGTACCATTGTGGTTTGCTGCACCTATCAACCCATCACCTAGGTATTAAACCCAGGATGCATCCGCTATTTATCCTGATGCTCTCCCTCCCACTGCCACTACCCGCTTCAACAAGCCCCATTGTGTGTTGTTAAGAAACAGATGTTTAAAGCAATTTGTTTTAAAGCAGTGATAAATGTCCATATTTCATATTGATATCTGGATATTCTTTTGTTATATTACTTTAAATCCTTCTTTCTTTATCATTCTGGGTAACATTGAATACCAATAATGGGGCCAGGCTCCATGGCTTATGCTTGTAATCCCAGCACTTTGGGAGGCCAAGGCAGGTGGATCACTGGATGTTAGGAGTTTGAGAACAGCCTGGCCAACATGGTGAAACCCCATCTCTAGTAAAGGTACAAAAATTAGCCAGGTGTGGTGGCAGGTGTCTTTAATCCCAGCTACTTGGGAGGCTGAGGAATGGGAATCCTTGAACCCAGGAGGCAGGGGTTGCAGTGAGCCGACATCGCACCACTACACTCCAGCCTGGGCGACAGAGCGAGATTCTGTCTTGAAAAAAATAATGAAACAAATAATATATCTCTTTTTGTGTGTTTACTAACAATTATGTGTATTCTTGTTGTAAATGAAAGAAAGTAAAACATGAGTTAATCACTTGTCACTGAGTTGGAATGATTTAGAAAATGGAAACGTTTTTCAAACTGAGACCATTGACTAGTTTTAGGTTAGTGAAACTGTCCCATGGCCTTAATTAAAACTTAACGGATTAGAATAATGTAAAAAATATTTTAAGAATTTTATAGATTTTCAAGCACACAGCGTCAGGATATTGCCACATTCTTCTTTAGCAATTTCACGTCTTGGTCATACAAAAAAAAATATCTTCAATGATATGCAAGCTACCCTCTGGAACGCACTTTCAGATAAATATTGTCAATCTATTGGCTTTAAAACCAGCTTTCCAGTAAGGGTTGTGCTATTAGTTACCTCCCAACAGAACCTGTAAAAGCAAAAGTGGAATAATGAAATATACATGTATATATTCACAAATATATTCACAGATATTCACAAATATACACGTAGATATGTACACTGGCAGATATATTTTAGAGCAGGCAGCAGATATCGTCAAATCAATCACCTAGTGAATAGTAGGCCCTCCGAGTATAGAAAGTTGTACTCTTTCTGTCTTGAAATAAAAGCAAATGACCAGAAGTGTGAAGCACCAGCCAAAATCCAACCTGTACTCTGCTTGCCAAGACTTGCAAATATGTAGTTGTTCCCACCAAAATCAAACATATTTTTTCTAGGCACTTTTACATAGTCTGATTAATGGCTTGCTTAAAATGTCCATATTTCCGTGCCTGTAACTTGTGACTATTTTCCCTTCAGTGACAAAAAGAACTTTGCAGATGTGATTAATTTAAGATCTTGAGGTGGGGAGATTATCCTGGTTTATCCAGGCTGGCCCAGTATAACTGTAAGTGTTCTAAGAAGAGAGAGGCAGAAGGTCAGAGTCAGAGGAGGTGATGTGAGAATGGCCAATTCAAAGGTTGGAATGACACAAGGACAGAAACCAAGGAATGGGAGAGTCTTTCTAGAAAATAGAAAAAGGCAAGAAAATCCATTCAATTCTCCCCTAGAGCCACCAGAACAAGCATGGTTCTGCTGACACCTTGATTTTTTTCTCCAGTGAAACTGATTTTGGAATTCTGTTCTCTCAAACTACAAGATAATAAATTTGTATTGTTTTAAGCACCAAGTTGGTGGTAATTTGTTATGGCAACAATAAGCAACTAGGATGATGGAGGAGGTTCCAAAGAGTAAGAATTTCTAGTTTGAGAGGTATTATGGCTATTATTATTAATTCTGAATAATATTTGTTCTAGCATCATGCAACAACAGTTAGTAAATCTGGGTTAAACATATACCATTTTGTACTTTATGCTTCGAGTTTCTCATTAACTTTTCATCAAGGAACAATTAAGTTTCCACTTTCTGTATGGAGCTTTTTCTACTATTTGAACCATCTGAACAAAATTATTTTAAGTTGCTTTCGGTTCCATGCCACATATATTTTTGATAGCATGCTGTTCTACATACCTTCTAACATTTCCCAATAGATTAGTTTATTGTTAAGAACCGCATCTTATGTTCTTAAGAGCAAATAGTTGACTGAAATTTTTTTGTGTGTGTGATATGGATTTTAGCTTCTGAGCAGACACTTGACACTCATCAGCATTATAGTAATGAGGATAGTAAAAATTATTGTTTTGATGATGTCTCAATGTTGAAAATTATAAGTTTAAATATACAGAGTAAAGGGATGCAGACAATCAGTTGTCTTCAAAGAGCTCCCTATTATATGAACATCAGCAAATGTTCATTGAAAAAGAGAAGGTTCAAGACAATTGAAAGCAATCTGATGATACTGCCTAATTCAGGGTATTTTAATAACTTATCAGATTCTTTAGAAAACCTCATAACAGACCTTCTCATGGGGAATTTTTTTGTCTCCTTTCTGCTCTCAGCACATTTGGAGAATGTCCACTTTCCTGTATACTTCCTTGATACACACAATTGGTAGTAGCCTCAGGTTTTCTGAGTGCTTATACAAGACCGGGAAATTCCACTCATTTCAAGAATACCACACCTTCAGTAGGATCAGGACTTAGGTCTTCCCAAGATTTATTCCTGGAATGATGTTTAGTTACTTGAAAGGCAAAATGTCTATATTGCCTCCATTAAACTCAAGTAGTTGTCAGTCTTGATATATTAAACATGTTTGCATTTCTAGCAAAGCTTCTGAATTCCGTAGCACAGAAATTGGTGACATTTATGAGTCATTGTTTCCTTACCCTGAATCATTCCCTAAAGTTGATTTAATGACTTTGCATTTCAGAAACATTTTCCTGAAGCAATAAATGTTAATGTTATTTTTTAAATATAGGAAGCAAAATTTTCTTTTTTTTAATCAAAGCAAGGAGTCAGTTTTTATTTTTGTCTAATGTAACTTGCTACTGTCCAAATGTCCTTGCCTTTAACTCTACTAATTTTAATAATTATATGTATTAATCAGATAATAGACTCAATTGACATATCCCAAATTAATAATGGAGGTCATAATGTAATTTTTATATTATTTCCCTTTGTTTGGCCTGTCCATGATGATCAAATTAACCTGATCTTCAATTTACATTGTGCTTTATAGACACAAGTCATGTCCAATTATTTGCCTTAATTAAATCTTCCTATCAATTTAATGAACCTAATTTCTTACTGTCTGTCATCAGCACAGATAAATTAGAGGACCATTGTCATTTTTACATTATCACATTAATATTATTTTAAATANTTTTATATGTTAATAAAAATAATAACTCTCTTTAAAATAAAAGAACCCAAAGTAGGTATTATAGTAAATATAATTAACATTCAAATTTTATGAGAGGCCTAATTTATTATTTTTACGTTATACTTTGTTTATAGAGTCAAAGCATGAGCAGCATTGGCCTTTACAACTTCCTGCAAATATGGGAAAATTCTGCATTGTCCAGTACAGTAGCCACTGGCCACATAAGATTACTGAGCATTTGAAATGCAAAATAAGGCTCTAAAATGTTATCATATTTAATTTAACCCATTTAAATTCAAATTCGAGTAGCATATGTGCCAGATGGTACCGTATTAGACAGTGTAAGTCCAGGAAAAAAGTTCTGGGCTGTGTTTTGGGTTTGGACTCTTGTTTAAACTTGACACTTATTCACTGGTTCTATAACACTGAATGATCTCATCACTTCCATGAGCTTCAATATCTTCATTAAAGCAGTAACACTTCCTTGGTGAGGATCTACCAAATTCTATCAACTGTGTTAGGTGCTATGGATACAATAATTAAGTCAGAATTGGAGCTTCTTTACATTCTGTAGTAGAAAAAAATAGTGCCAAAATGTCATAATTTATTGTTTGATTCAAATTGTAATAGGAGGCCTGAAAAGAAAGAACAAAGTCCAATGCAAGCCTATGAAGGGGAACTTAACCGGGTCTCGTGTGTCTGGAAACACTTCCTGGGAGAAGTAATATATGAATTCAGTTTAGAATGAGGGTAAGACATTTCTAAGTAAAGATAAGTACACCAAATTTGCCATAGATTCTGATTATTGTTAGAAATGTAAAGATATTTTGCTTCCCTTAAAAAAATTATGGAGTAACAAACAGTCTATAAATTGAGCTATCATTAATCCCAAACAAGGCTCTATTAAATAAATTTTATGACAATAAAAGATGATTTTATGTTTAAATGCATTTGGAAAAGCTATGTTTAACGGAGATAAATGTCAACATGGTAAGATTTATTACAACTGTAGGTATATCTGAGATATATCTATCTAAACTTCGGTTATACTAGTACCTTGGATTAAATAAATCTTATAGAATGCCTAAGTTAGCAATACTTTCTTTCAAAAAGAGGGAATCCTCCCTAATTCATTTTATGAGGCCAACATCATCCTGATACCAAAGTATGGCAGAGACACAACAAAAAAAGAATTTTAGACTAGTATCCCTGATGAACATCGATGGGAAAATCCTCAATAAAATACTGGCAAACCAAATCCAGCAGCACATCAAAAAGCTTATCCACCATGATCAACTTGGCTTCATCCCTGGGATGCAAGGCTGGTTCAACATGCAAATCAATAAACGTAATCCAGCATATAAACAGAACCAAAGACAAAACACATGATTATCTCAATAGATGCAGAAAAGGCCTTTGACAAAATTCAACAGCCTTCATGCTAAAAACTCCCAATACATTTGGTATAGATGGAACGTATCTCAAAATAGTAAGAGCTATTTATGACAAACCCACAGCCAATATCATACTGAATGGGCAAAAACTGGAAGCATTGCCCTTGAAAACTGGCACAAGACAGGGATGCTCTCTCTCACCACTCCTATTCAACACAGTGTTGGAAGTTCTGGCCAGGGCAATCAGGCAAGAGAAAGAAACAAAGCATATTCAATTAGGAAAAGAGGAAGTCAAATTGTCCCTGTTTGCAGATGACATGATTGTATATTTAGAAAACCCCATCATCTCAGCCCAAAATCTCCTTAAGCTGATAACAACTTCAGCAAAGTCTCAGGATACAAAATCAATGTGTAAAAATCACAAGCATTCTTATACACCAATAACAGACAAACAGAGAGCCAAATCATGAGTGAAGTCCCATTCACGATTGCTTCAAAGAGAATAAAATACCTAGGAATCCAACTTACAAGGGATGTAAAGGACCTCTT
>NW_016807151.1:3068351-3102181 GCF_001698545.2 Rhinopithecus bieti | reverse complement strand
TTAAACATTTATTGCATGGAAAATAGTTTCTTTCTGAAGATTTAATGATGAATAATTGTTCTCAGAAAAGAAAAAAATTAAATCTTATTTTCTAGGAAATTATAATTATAAAGTATAACTGGCATATTAATTTATAGATTAAATTAAAGACTGACTTTTCCATGTTTTCTTTTTAATAAAATTTATCACATATATATACATGTTTGTAGTTTTACTTGTAGTTGTACATGCATATACAAACATTTCAGGAAACTTGCTATTTGGTTTTAGATTACTTGAGTAAATTATTATATTACTTTTGTTGTGCTAAATCTAAGTGTGTGTGTGTGTGTATATATATATATATATATATATATAGGGGTTATTAAATAGTATTAACTTACATGATCACAAGGGCTCACAATAGGCCATCTGCAAGATGAGGAGCAAGGCAGCCAGTCCAAGCCCCAAAGCTGAAGAACTTGGAGTCCAATGTTCGAGGGCAGGAAGCATACAATACAAGAGAAAGATGAAGGCTGAGAGGATAAGCCAGTATAACCTTTTCACATTTTTCTGCCCCCTTTATATTCTGGCCACAATGGCAGCTGATTAGATGGTGCCCACACAGATTAAGGGTGGGTCTACCTTTCCCAGCACGCTGACTCAAATGTTAATCTCTTTTGACAACACCCTCACAGACATGCCCAGGATCAATGCTTTGCATCCTTCAATCCAATCAAGCTAACACTCAGTATTAACTATCACACCCCCAAAGTTAGTTCAGCATATACCCAGAAATGAACAAGGACAGTTTGGAGGTTAGAAGCAAGGTGGTGTAAGTTGCGTTAGATCTTTTTCACTGTTTAGTCATAATTTTGCAAAGGTGGTTTCAATAGGAAGGAAGGAAAGAGACTGAGGCTAGCAGTTATTCATATTCTCTAATCAGTAAATTATGGAGCCAACTATTGAATAACTTTGGTGAGAAAATTTAAGAAAAAAAAATCACCAAAAAATCAGATTTTTTTCTTGAAATATGTAATCTTAAAATGCACAATGGAATTGGGAGTATGTAAAAGATTACATAATGGCCCCTGCATTAAAATGCATTATGTAAAAATCCACAAGATTGTGCATGGCTAATATGATGATAAGAAGCAAGGAATATGAGAGGAAGACATTAGGATAGATTGGGTTGGTGATTATCCTATTTAACTGAGAAAAATAGAGGTATGAAAATCATTTTGGAGTGAAATGGTGAACTCCATTTTGTATATGATTTATTTAATGTTCTGTGACACACTCAAATGGAAATATCTAGGAATTCAAGGCAAAACGGGGACAATTTGGACCAGAAAATTGAAATGGAGGAGGAAATTTGTGAATATTGGCTCACATATTTGAAGACATGAAAATAGTTGTATATGTAGATGAAATATGTGGATTGAAGCCCCCAGTAAACATAGAATCTTAAGACACCCAAACTATAATGATTTGAGAAGCAAATCCTATTCTGATTTTACTTTTCCTTTTCTCCATTATCCTCACACTTCTCCAAATTCAACTCACTATGTTCTTGTGTCAACAATTTTTAACACTCTATAGAGTTTGTATATTCTGAATAGCTCTACACAAATATTTGTGGAGTCATTTCTGACACATCTCACTCTTTGATCCTTTTGAGAAGCAGTTATTGGAAGTTTACCATATAAAAGTCATGTGCCAGGGCTGGGTATACTAATATACATGAGAAATGAGCTGTGATCAGAAGGACTCAGAAAACTTACAGAACATATAGAAGCATAGGGAAAATAGGTTCCTTAACCAGACAGCTATACTGCATATTATCTAAATTCCTTTTGGTTCCAAAATTCTGTGATTCTGATGCTGAGTTTTAATCCTCATGCTACAACTCATTATCCATTTGCATTTCAAAATGTTACTTCCAAAGATAAAGTGGGTACACACATAGTTGAAGGGCATTCACATTGTAGCCAGCTTGCCTGTGTTTGAATTCCTAAACAGCTTGTAAGTACTGAGCTTTCTTAGAAAAAGTATTTACTTTTCATATCTGTTTGCTTATAGAATAAAGATTGCCATATGACTTATTTCAGAGACGTTTTTGTGAAAATTCAAACTATTAAAGTTTTATATGTCTTGTCACATGGCAGGGGATTAATACGTGTTAGCTATTTATTTTTTATTTTAAAATTTTGTTCTACTAATTTTAATTTATATTATAATTACTCTTTTATATATCTGTTGAATTTATCAGATTATGAATTCCTTAATGATGAATGCATCCCTATATGTTTTAATATCTCCAATACAACCGTTGTATCAGGTAACTGGATTTTATATAAAACGTTGTGATTGTTTAGGATTCAAAAATACTGGAAAACTTATATCAGTACCTCATTTGAAACTGTACTTTATTGTGTTACTCAGCCGATTGTTTGATACATTTCAATTTTTCACACATGGCAAGTGCTATTCTTCAATGGGAATAGTATACTGACATTGATGAACATAAATAATATGGGAAAGTGGAAACCAATCTGGAACAAAGAGAAGAAGGTGGCTCATGAAAAAGAAAACACAGGGATGAGCACAGGCTATGCGAGTAAACTAATGGAAATTGGCATTCCTACTCCGGGTCCCATGGTTTCACATGAAAGAGGGAGGGTTTGCCAAGGTCAGTTTTTCTTGGTCTGCCTTGAATTCTAATCACTTCTGGGGAAGTAGTGAATCTGGAATCTCTTTCCAAATAATACATGTATGAATATGTGCCCCCAAGTTTTGCATATAACTTCAGTGCTCAGGAATTCTAATGCTCAATCAACTGACTCTGGCCATCCACGGGTCCCAGGTTATAAATTCATGGACTACTATAGGATTTCTAAGCTCCCACACAGCATCCAAATTATGAAAGATTTCAGTAGAATTTATTGAAAGAAAATCAAAATGATACTACACTATAACAAGGTATCACTTTGGAATATTGAAAAATTATACAGGAAATGTGAAGTGAGCTTTAGACTTTGTGGAGAAAACAGTGTCAAACATTGTCAAAAACTTCAGATGAGTCTTCTAAAGAAGGCTGCCAGGAGAGAGAAGATTAAAATCTTTGATAATTCTTGTCAATCTCAACTTCTTTGAATAGAAGATTGTATGCATACACATACACACACACACATAGACATGAACATATATATGTATATGTGTATACATAGTCTCAAATATATACAGCATAGTTTTTCCACTATCACTTTAAAATAAAATATCTGCCTATTGAAAAGGAGTAAACAAATTCCAACATAAATAATAAACAAAACAGTTCAATAGATATACAATCATACATTGCTTAAAGATAGAGATGTGTTCTGAGAAATGCATCTTTAGGCAATTTCATCATTTTATGACGATCAGAGTTTACTCATACAAACTTAGCTGGTATAGCCTACTACACATGTAGGCTATATGGTATGGCCTATTGTTCCTAGGCTACAAACCTATACAGCATATTAGTGTATTGAATACTGGAGGTAAGTATAACACCATGGTATTTATGTATCTAATCCTATCTAATCATAAAAAGTACAGTTAAAAATACAATATAAAAGATTTAAAAAATAGTACACATGAATACAACACTTACCATAAATGGAACTTGCGAAGCTGGAAGTTGTTCTGGGTGAGTCAGAGTCACCATTCACTCACCATGAATTTGAAAGCCTAGGGTGAGTGAATCTGAATGCCTAGGGCATTACTATACACTACTGTAAACTTGATGAACACTAAAGTTATATTTGTGTTCTTAAGCAATAAATTAATCTTAGCTTACTGTACCTTTTTACTTTATAAAATCTGTTTTTTTTAACCTTTCTACTCTCTTTTATAATACTTAGATTAAAACACAAACATGTTGTACAGCTGTACAAAAATATTTTCTTTATGTCCTTATTCTATAAGCTTTTCTGTTTCTTCTTACATTTTTAAATTATTTATGTTAAAAATAAAGACACAAACACACCTATTGGCCTAGACCTCCACCAGGTCAGCAGCATCAACAACACTGTCTTTCACCTCCACATCTTGTCCCAGGGGCAATTACACGCATTGAGTTGTCATCTCGTATGACAACAATGCCTTCTTCTGGAATATGTCCTGAATGACCTGCCTGACGTTGTGTTATTTTTTAATAAGTAGAAGGAGTTCACTCTAAAATATGATTAAAGAGAATAGTATAGTAAATACATAAGCCAGTGGCATTGTTGTTTATTAGCCAGTATTATGTACTCTACATAATTGTATGTGCTGTACTTTTACACCATTCACAGCAGAGGTTTGTTTACACCAGCATTGCCACAAACATGTGAGTAGTGCTTTGTGCTGAGATGTTATGATGGCTACATTGCCACTAGACAATAGGAATTTTTCAACCCCATCATAAACTTATAGGACTGTCATTATATACAGATCCATTGTTGACTAAAATGTTATTATGGGGAGTATGACCATATGTGATTTGAGTGGCTTAATATATTTGATTGCTGTGTGCCTATACATTGTTTTGCTAGTTAATTGAGAATCATAATGAAATACCCATTTCCCATTTAACTTGGATGACACAATTGAAAACAACAACTGAGCTATTTTTGTAATCCATAACTCAATGGATAAAGGAGAAATATACCAAATTGACCATGCTTTTAAGGCCACTGCAGGAATATAAGCATACTAACCTTACTAACAATATGTTCATATTTGTTAATATAAATAGACTACATTGTCATATGCCTGGTAAATATTTTAACTTTCACTCTAGCTTACTTGAAATAAAATCAACGACTTACTACAAAGAAACTGCCAAAGAATCTTTAACCTGCAGGAGATTGGAAATGAGCTACCTGCCAAGAAAAAAAAAAAAAGTAGTTTCTAATTTTAGACACTTGGCAGATAAATAGGACCAAAACAAATCATCACTGGCTGTTCCATTATATACAATAGTAAGCAATTTCATTTGGCAATGTTTCTACTGTATGATAGCCACTTATTCCAGGTAGAAATTCCCAATTGCCCACTAACAATTTGTTGCAGTATACCTACTCAGAGTTAGCATATGCCAGGGAAGACAGGAGGAGATGCAGATGCACTCTTGCAGTTGATTTTCAATAACTACAGCACTCGGGGAGGAAAAAAAAAATAATTGAGAAGAAATTGTGAAACATGCTAAGTAAATAAAACTAGACTTTAAATTTTTTTCCTTGTATTTTCTACCACAATCTACTATTTATTTTCTATTTCAATTCTGCTAATATTTCAAACAAATTTACCAAAAACCGAGTATTTATAGGTGATGTTATTTTTTTGCTCTATTTTATGGGCACTATGTAGCCACCAGTTTCCTTCTTCTCTTTAACTGAGAGATGAATCACCAAAATCTCTTTTATCTCTCTGATGTGTGCCATGAGCTTCAAGTGATCCCATGAGGTTCACGTGATCCCCATTATCCCCGGAAAGCACTACTAATTTGAACACCTCAAATTGCTAAAATTTCTGGAGCGTGCAAAGAGTACACTAAGTCAGTGGGAGATTACTTCTAACAAATTAATTTAGTAGAAAATCACTCCCCATTAGGATTGTAAGTGTTTAAGGTATTTTCTCAAGTAGTGAAAGTATCTTGGGGGGTATATAAAAGGAAAATGGAAAAATAGTCTTGATCATGCAAATGGTAGTTACTGTCTGTAACCAATAGGTTACCCTGGGATAATTATGGAGGTATCATCACACTGAGTTTATATTAATCTCTTTCAGCTTTCATATCTCATTATATGGCCATCAGCATTAATTGTGTATTCATCTTCTCTCATTCAAAGATACTAAATCAATTTTACAAAATCAATTGTTTCAGTGTCACAGATACTAACAACCTAGCAACTTCCAAATTTGTCAGGAGAGCTTTGTGTAGATGTTGCCGAGATCACAGAAGCCAATAGACTGTGATATGAATAACTTAATGTGAAATATCACTACTTCAAAAATGAGTAATCTCCACAGACTTTCTATTAAATTTGCCTAATAAATTCATGTTTAGTTTATGGAGGGTTTATTGAGTGATAATACAACACTATGCATATAAACAGTGCTACCATGGGAATGATGGGATGTTGCTGATGACAGAAACAAGGAAACAAGAAGGGTCATAGAAAGATGTACACAACTAGTAATAGTTAAAATATTATTTTTAAAAGAAATTTTTCCCTGGAGGTTGAGTATAAAACAGAGTTTTAAAAGAAGGTGGGATAGCCAGGTGCGGTGGCTCACACCTGAAATACCAGCACTTTGGGAGGCCCAGGTGGGCAGATCACTTGAATCCAGGAGTTAGATAACAGCTTGGGCAACATGGAAAAACCATGTCTCTAAAAAAAAATGCAAAAAACAAAATTAGCCAGAAGTGGTTGCACATGACTGTAGTCCCAGCTACTCAGGAGGCTGAGGTGGGAGGATCCAGTGAGCCCAGGAAGGTGAGAGTGCATGAGTCATGATTGTGTCACTGTACTCCAGCCTGGTCAACAGAACAAGGACTGTCTTATAAAATAAAATAAAATAAAACAAAACAAAATGAAATGGGATATTGATTGACAGGAAATTTGGGGCTAACCAAAAGATGAATCAGTAGCTTCAGAAATTATAATAAATATATTTTATATGAGGAAAAGTGAGAGGTCAATTTGTTCTTAGTTGAGTTTCAGTAAAAAATGTGATGTGAAATCAGTGGTATAACATTGGCTTGAGCTTCTTAAAGCCTTGAGGATCATATGACTTTGATTTAAGGTCATTGGAAATCATCAATATATCCCTAAACGCAGGCTGTTCTCCCAGTTTCATAAAGGATTTTTATGAAGGCTAGTGTGTGGATATGCTAGAAGAGAGAAGCAAACTGCTATACACTCAAGGCAGATAGACAACTGGGCCAGTCAACTGACTTTGTTAGACCTGCTATCCACTTTTCTCTGCCTCAGTTTCTTCATCTGCTTCTATTGTAATGCCTCTGGTATTGGATCCAGGGTCAAGCACATAGTAAAGGATAAAAATCAAACTAACAGGAAACCTATCTATATCTATCTGTCATGTATTTATATCACAGTAGTTCATCTCTTCACATCAGTTTGCTGGCTATAAACAATTCTGAGGTAATCCACATAAATTTGATAGTTCAACATCTCTTTCTCTCTCTATAGACACATAGACAAACATACATATCATATATATATATATGTATACCTCTATAAAATTTTGGAAATACTGCAATAAACCATTTATCATGTGTATATTCCAGTACAACATTAATGTTCATACTCCATGTGAAAGAAAATATAAATTATAGACTTTTAGTGGAGATTGAGAGTTTCTGATATAGATAAAAGTGTATATATGATATCTATATATATATACAAATGCACACAAATATACGCACATAGATGTGTATGTGTGTGTATTTACACATATATGTATGTTTATCTCTATCTGTGAAGTTTTATAGAATATCTCTTTTCAGAATTGGACTCAAAGAAAGCTATAATTCATGAAGCTTACTCCTCAATGTAACCACTGAAATTTTAAAGCTATAAAATAAAGAATAACAATGGGTCCAATTTAGTAAACACTATAGTAGAACCTACTAGTAGTCCCTCGATATTTGTTTTCCTTTTCTCTTATAGTAATAGAACCTTCAACTTTTAGCACTGCATGTCCTTTCACAGAATAAAAATGATATTTCACAAATTGACTTTTTTTTGTGTGAAGCTAGGAGTGCCTAGTTTTAAACAATGGAAAGAAAGCAGATGTATCCTATACAACTTGGGAACCTTCAATACAATAGACATGATACAACTTGTACTCATTCTCATTTTTCCCCCTTCTCTCCTCCATTCCTGCTTATTGTAATGTGAATGTGATGGATTGACATCTAGTGGCCTTTTTTAACCACACTCGAGGGATATCAGACCATGAACTAGAAAAGGCCTTGACTCTTGAAGTCCCTTAAATTTATTCACCAAATAAAAGTCAATTTATCTACTGGATGTCTTGCAAGTACTTACCATAGAAATACAGTAAAGACAAAGAAAAAAGAAAAGGAAAGCAAAAGAACACAGCTCTGTATTAAATGGTTTTAGTTCTATGGCTAAGTGGTCCAGTTCAGATAAAAAGTATTCCTTTTGACCGGGTGCGGTGACTCACGCCTGTAATTCCAGCACTTTGGAAGGCTGTGGTGGGCGGATCACGAAGTCAAGAGATACAGACCATCGTGGCTAACACGGTAAAACCCCGTCTCCACTAAAAATACAAAAATTAGCCGGGTTTGATGGTGCGTGCCTGTAGTCCCAGCTACTCAGGAGGCTGAGTTAGGAGAATCGCTTGGACCCAGGAGGCCGAGGTTGCAATGAGCTGAGATCGTGCCACTTCACTCCAGCATGGGCGACAGAGCAAGACTCTGTCTCAAGAAACAAACAAACAAACAAACAAAGTATTCCTTTTATTCTCTAAAACGTATAGTGTTTGTATGAATAATTGATAGTGACTTAATCTTCACCCACTTATCCAGTTATCCATCTCTAAAAGAGAAAAGAACAGGAGGCAAAAATTTATCACAGGGGAGACAAGAGTGGTGAAGGAAAGAGGGGAAAAGAAAAGATAAATGGAGGAGGGATGTGAAAGAGAAAAAGAGAGGATAAAAACGGGTTAGAGAGAGGGAGATGTTGAGGTCATGGTGGGAAGAATTAGAAAAAGAAAACATTTTGTGCTGTGAAAGGTCAGAATGTGTTTGTTTAGACAGGAAATGCATCAGCAAAAACATCAAAGTCTTACAGTGTGGTTGTGTCTAAAATTCCCTTTTTCTTTACTTTGTATTATAATCCAAGTGAAAGATGACTGTGGTGATATAACTAACTGCAATGTGGAAAAAAGTTCACTTTTAATTATGGGAGATAATTGTTCAAACTGATTGATATATTAAGATTATATTTAGGTTTATTTGTATTGCTAGCAAATTAAATAAATCCATCATACAACCTATAATAGCTACACTAGATAACTCCAGTGTATTTGCCCACAAACTAAATATTTAGTTAAATATTTGATTTACCTTTTTTGAAGACAACTAGAATATTTGGGGGGTTCTTGTCTATTATTTTGTGTTTTATTTACTCCAGGAGATTTCCCCTCATGGCAAGTCAAATATTAAGGTAGTTATAAATAGAAAAGAACTATTAATTGACCTTAGGTATAATGCAATATTGTATTTATGTTTAGTTTGTAGAAATGCATTTTATTCTTTGGTAACAAGCAAACACAACAATATAAAAAATAAAATAGATTTGAAACAGTTGTGGAACAAAATTAAATACAGGAAAAGACAGTAGCTCTATAATCTTTTTTTTTTTGTTTTTTTTTTGTTTTTGAGGCGTAGTCCACTCTGGTCGCCGGGCATGAGTGGCAGGGCCGGGGATCTTAGCTCACGGCAAGCTCCGCCTCCGGGTATTCGCCATTTTCCGCCCTCAGCCTCCCAAGCAAGGCGGACTACAGTCGCTCCCCACTTCGCCCCTTAGGTTTGTATTTTAGTAAACAGGGTTTTTTGTTTGTTGTTTTTTTGTTTTTTTGTTTTTTTTTTGAAGATGGATTCTCCCTGAGTCTCCAGGCTAGAGCGCAGTAGTGTGATCTCAGCTCACTGCAATCTCCGCCTCCCGGGTTCAAGCAATTCTCCTGCCTCAGTCTCTCCAGTAGCTGGGACTACAGGCGCCCGCCACCACGGCTGGCTAATTTTTCTATATTTAGTAGATACCGCATTTCACCACGTTGGCCAGGATGGTCTTGATTCCTTGACCTTGTGATCCACCCACCTCGGCCTCCCAAAGTGCTGGGATTACAAGCTTGAGCCGCTGCGCCCAGCCAGTCACCCCTTTCACTAGCACAAGAAGTGGCATCCAATCACAGTGTCAGGTTTGAAGTTTGGGATCTCATAATCTCTATGATATTGGGCTTGGCTTTTTGAATTTTGCTGATTTTGATCAAGTAACTGTCCCTCTTTCCCTACATGCATACAAACACTAAGTACACAGTTGTGAGACGTGAATAATTTTTCTACAGTAGACCTATCCCACATTCAAAAGGTGTCAGGATGGTGAGAAACACAAAGTCACTTGTTCCTAGTTATTCTGAAATCCCCACGGGGAAATATTGACAGGATTACCTACTCTGGAGTACGAGATTTTCTAGACTAGAGCCCAGTTCTGCTCTCTCAGAGTGGCTCCAAGTCTCTTGGTTTCTGCACATCTCAGGAGTGGTTCTCAGACTCTCAAAAGTAATATTGGCATAGCTTGTATACCATAGGGCCTTTTAAGAGGTCCCAAAGAAAAGCTATCCTCATAAGTTTGCTAGAGTATTATTTGCTTTTTTTTTTCTTTTTTACTGTATTTATATTTGTACTGATGATCCAAAACAATGGTGTGTAAAATTAGCACAAATTGTGGTGGTGATAAGAACCTCCACCAAGGGTATTCTTCAACAACGCACACACATAAGGGAAGAAAACCAGTTTTCTTTGTCATGGTTGAAATCACAAAATTATTAAATTTCGACCCTCTAGTATTTGATAGCACAACTGGGTGACTATAGTCAATAATAGCATTCAATGTTTTAATACAATCTGTCATGAAATGGGAAGTATGCATAAAGAACATTTGCTACATATTGAAGTGTAACACTTGTATCAAGAAAATAATACATATAACGGAGGTCCAATCTGAATTAGAGCAGTTTTTTCTTCATGGAATCCAGTTTTCACTCAAATGGATAACTGACAGCCTATGACAATTCAGACTGAGGTATTTCATGGATAATTTATTGAAAATGAATGCCCATTTGTAACTTCAAGAAGAACAAATGACTGTATTTGTAGCCAATGAAAAAATTTGAGCTTTTGAGCACGTATTCGAATTTAAGACAAATTTTGCCCACCATCACAGGCTTGCCAGATTCCCAATATATAAAAAATCTTTTATTAGATCCATGGTGATATTACACAAATGTTATTTTTTGATATTGTATCATGCAGTATGTCATCATTTACAACAAAAAAGGAAACCTTAGGCCAGTAACTCTGATGAACATCAATGCAAATGTCTTCAAAAAAATATTGGCAAACTGAATTCCACAGCATATCAGAAAGATTATCCACCATGGTCATGTATGCAAGGCTGGTTCAACATATGCCAGTTAATAAATGTGATTCATAATATACACAGAACTAAAACAAAACCACATAACTATCTCAATATATGCAGAAAAGCCTTCAACAAAATTCAACATCCCTTCAGGATAAAGACTCTGAATAAACTAGGTATTAGTGGAACATACCTCAAAATAATGAGTCACTTAAGAAAACTCACAGGAAATACTGAATAGGCAAAAGCTGGAAGCATTCCCTTTGAAAACCAGCATAAGACAAAATGTCCTCTCTCACCACTCCTATTCACCATAGTATTAGAAGCTCTGGCCATGGCCATCAGGTGAGAGAAAGAAATAAAGAGAATTCAAAGAGAAATAAAGAGTATTCAACCCCATCAAAAAATGGGCAAAGGTTATGAACAGACACTTCTCAGAAGAAGACATTTATGCAGCCAGCAAACATGAAAAAAAGCTCATCATCACTGGTCATTAGAGAAATGCAAGTCAAAACCAAAATAAGATAACTTCTCACACCAGTTAGAATGGCGATCATTAAAAGTCAGTAAACAACAGATGCTGGAGACGATGTGGAGAAACAGGAATGCTTTTACACTGTTGGTGTGAGTGTAAATTAGTTCAACTATTGTGGAAGACAGTGTGGGATTCCTCAAGGATCTAAAACCAGAAATACCATTTGACCCAGCAATCCCACTATGGGACATGTACCCAAAGGATTATAAAACATTCTACTATAAAGACGCATGCACATGTATGTTTATTGTGGCACTGTTCACAATAGCAAAGACTTGGAACCAACACAACTGCCCATCAATGATAGACTGGATAAAGAAAATGTGGCAGATATACACCATGGAATACTATGCAGCCATAGAAAAGGATGAGTTCATGTCCTTTGCAGGGATGTGGATGAAGCTGGAAACCATCACTCTCAACAAAATAACACAAGAATAGAAAACCAAACGCCACATGTTCTCACTCATAAGTGGGAGTTGAACAATAAGAACACATGGACACAGGAAGGGGACATCACACACTGGGGCCTGTCGGGGGGTGGGGTTAGGAGAGGATAGCATTAGGAGAAATACATAATACAGATGACAGATTGATGGGTGCAGCAAACCANATTTTGCTGATTTTGATCAAGTAACTGTCCCTCTTTCCCTACATGCATACAAACACTAAGTACACAGTTGTGAGACGTGAATAATTTTTCTACAGTAGACCTATCCCACATTCAAAAGGTGTCAGGATGGTGAGAAACACAAAGTCACTTGTTCCTAGTTATTCTGAAATCCCCACGGGGAAATATTGACAGGATTACCTACTCTGGAGTACGAGATTTTCTAGACTAGAGCCCAGTTCTGCTCTCTCAGAGTGGCTCCAAGTCTCTTGGTTTCTGCACATCTCAGGAGTGGTTCTCAGACTCTCAAAAGTAATATTGGCATAGCTTGTATACCATAGGGCCTTTTAAGAGGTCCCAAAGAAAAGCTATCCTCATAAGTTTGCTAGAGTATTATTTGCTTTTTTTTTTCTTTTTTACTGTATTTATATTTGTACTGATGATCCAAAAACAATGGTGTGTAAAATTAGCACAAATTGTGGTGGTGATAAGAACCTCCACCAAGGGTATTCTTCAACAACGCACACACATAAGGGAAGAAAACCAGTTTTTCTTTGTCATGGTTGAAATCACAAAATTATTAAATTTCGACCCTCTAGTATTTGATAGCACAACTGGGTGACTATAGTCAATAATAGCATTCAATGTTTTAATACAATCTGTCATGAAATGGGAAGTATGCATAAAGAACATTTGCTACATATTGAAGTGTAACACTTGTATCAAGAAAAATAATACATATAACGGAGGTCCAATCTGAATTAGAGCAGTTTTTTCTTCATGGAATCCAGTTTTTCACTCAAATGGATAACTGACAGCCTATGACAATTCAGACTGAGGTATTTCATGGATAATTTATTGAAAATGAATGCCCATTTGTAACTTCAAGAAGAACAAATGACTGTATTTGTAGCCAATGAAAAAATTTGAGCTTTTGAGCACGTATTCGAATTTAAGACAAATTTTGCCCACCATCACAGGCTTGCCAGATTCCCAATATATAAAAAATCTTTTTATTAGATCCATGGTGATATTACACAAATGTTATTTTTTGATATTGTATCATGCAGTATGTCATCATTTACAACAAAAAAGGAAACCTTAGGCCAGTAACTCTGATGAACATCAATGCAAATGTCTTCAAAAAAATATTGGCAAACTGAATTCCACAGCATATCAGAAAGATTATCCACCATGGTCATGTATGCAAGGCTGGTTCAACATATGCCAGTTAATAAATGTGATTCATAATATACACAGAACTAAAAACAAAAACCACATAACTATCTCAATATATGCAGAAAAAGCCTTCAACAAAATTCAACATCCCTTCAGGATAAAGACTCTGAATAAACTAGGTATTAGTGGAACATACCTCAAAATAATGAGTCACTTAAGAAAAACTCACAGGAAATACTGAATAGGCAAAAGCTGGAAGCATTCCCTTTGAAAACCAGCATAAGACAAAAATGTCCTCTCTCACCACTCCTATTCACCATAGTATTAGAAGCTCTGGCCATGGCCATCAGGTGAGAGAAAGAAATAAAGAGAATTCAAAGAGAAATAAAGAGTATTCAACCCCATCAAAAAATGGGCAAAGGTTATGAACAGACACTTCTCAGAAGAAGACATTTATGCAGCCAGCAAACATGAAAAAAAGCTCATCATCACTGGTCATTAGAGAAATGCAAGTCAAAACCAAAATAAGATAACTTCTCACACCAGTTAGAATGGCGATCATTAAAAAGTCAGTAAACAACAGATGCTGGAGACGATGTGGAGAAACAGGAATGCTTTTACACTGTTGGTGTGAGTGTAAATTAGTTCAACTATTGTGGAAGACAGTGTGGGATTCCTCAAGGATCTAAAACCAGAAATACCATTTGACCCAGCAATCCCACTATGGGACATGTACCCAAAGGATTATAAAACATTCTACTATAAAGACGCATGCACATGTATGTTTATTGTGGCACTGTTCACAATAGCAAAGACTTGGAACCAACACAACTGCCCATCAATGATAGACTGGATAAAGAAAATGTGGCAGATATACACCATGGAATACTATGCAGCCATAGAAAAGGATGAGTTCATGTCCTTTGCAGGGATGTGGATGAAGCTGGAAACCATCACTCTCAACAAAATAACACAAGAATAGAAAACCAAACGCCACATGTTCTCACTCATAAGTGGGAGTTGAACAATAAGAACACATGGACACAGGAAGGGGGACATCACACACTGGGGCCTGTCGGGGGGTGGGGGTTAGGAGAGGGATAGCATTAGGAGAAATACATAATACAGATGACAGATTGATGGGTGCAGCAAACCATCATGGCACGTGTATACCTATGTAACAAACCTGCATATTCTGCACATGTATCCGAGAACTTAAAGTATAATAAAAAAAATTAAAAAAGAAATAAAAGGTATTCAAATAGGAATAGAGGAAGTCAATCTGTCTGTTTGCAGATTACATGATCCTATATCTAGAAAACCTGATCGTCTTAGACCAAAAACTTCTTAAGCTGATAAACAACTTTTCAGCAAAATCTCAGAATTCAAAATTAATGTGCAAAAATTACAAGCATTCCTATACATCAAGAGACAAGCAGAGAGCCAAATCATGACTGAACTCCCATTCACAATTGTTACAGAAAGAATAAAATACCTATAAATATAGCTAACAAGGGATGTGAAGGACCTTTTCAAGAACTACAAACCACTGCTCAAGGAAATCAGAGAGGACACAAACAAATGGAAAAACATTCCATGCTCACAGATAGAAACAATCAATATCATGAAAATGGCTATACTGCCCAAAGTAATTTATAGATTCAATCATATTCCAATTAAACTACCATTGACATTCTTCACAGAATTATAAAAAAAAACTACTTTAATAGTTTAAAAATATTTTGAATTTTATTCAAAAATCAGCCTGGATAGCCAAGACAATCTTAGGCAAAAAGAAAAGGTTGGAAGCATCACACTAACAAACTTCAAACTATACTACAAGGCTAGAGTAACCAAAGCAGCATGGTGCTGGTACAGAAACAGACACATAGACCAATGGAATAGTATAGAGATCTCAGGAATAAGACCACACATCTATAACCATCTAATCTTTGACAACCCTGACAAAAACAAGCAATGGGGAAAGGATTCCCTGTTTAATAACGGTGCTTGGAAAACTTGCTAGCCATATGAAGAAAATCGAAACTGGACCCCTTCTTTACTCCTTGTACAAAAATTAACTAAAGATGGATTAAAGACTTAAATGTAAAACCCGAAACTATAAATACCCTAGAAGAAAAGCTAGGCAATACCATTCAGGACATAGGCATGGGCAAAGACTTCATGAAGAAAATGTGAAAAGCAATTGCAACAAAAGCAAAATTGACCAAAGGGATGTAATTAAACTAAAGAGCTTCTGCATAGCAAAAGAAAATAGCATCCGAGTGAACAGACAACCTACAGAATGGGAGAAAATTTTGAAATGTACCCATCTGACAAAGCTTTGATATCCAGAATCTATAAGAAACTTAAACCAATTTATGAAATAAAACAAAACAAAACAAAACACATTAAACAGTGGGCAAAGGACAAGAACAGACATTTCTCACAAGAAGACATTTATGTGGCCAACAAACATGAGAAAAAGCTTAACATCACTGATCAGAGAAATGCAAATCAAAACTACAGTGAGATACCATCTCATGCCGGACAGAATGGCGATTACTAAAAAGTCAAGAAACATTAGATGCTGGCGAGGATGTGGAGAAATAGGAACGCTTTTACACTTTTGGTGGGAATGTAAATTAGTGCAACCATTGTGGAAAACAGTATGGCAATTCCTCAAATACCTAGAGCCAGAAATACCATTTAACTCAGCAATCCCATTACTGGGTATATACCCAAAGCAATATAAATCATTCTATTATAAAGACGCATGCACACGTATGTTCATTGCAGTACTATTTACAATAACAAAGGCACGGAATCCAAATGCCCATCAATGATAGACTGGATAAAGAAAATGTGGTACATATACACCATGGAATACTATGCAGCCATAAAAAGAAACAAGATCATGTTCTTGGCAGGGACATGGAATGAGGTGGAAGCCATTACCCTCAGCAAACTAACACAGGAACAGAAAACCTAATACCACATATTCACACTTATAAGTGGGAGCTCAACAATGAGAACACATGGACACAGGGAGGGGAACAACACACACTGGGGCCTGTCAGGGGGCGCAGGGGAAGGGAGAGCGTCAAGACAAATAGCTAATGTATGTGGGGCTTAAAGTCTAGGTGATGGGTTGATAGGTGCAGCAAACCACCAAAGCACACCCATGTTTACCCATGTAATAAACTTGCACGTCCCGCCCATGTATCCCAGAATTTAAATCCAGCAGCACATCAAAAAGCTTATCCACCAAGGTCAAGTGGGCTGCATCCCTAGGATGCAAGGCTGGTTCAACCTACACAGATCGATAAATGTAATCCATCACATAAGCAGAACCAATACAAAAAACACATGATTATCTAATAGATGCAGAAAAGGCCTTTGACAAAATTCAACACCCCTTCATGCTAAAAACTCTCAATAAACTAGGTATTGATGGAACGTATCTCAAAATAATAAGAGCTATTTATTTATTTTTTATATTTATTTATTTATTTATTTATTTTGAGTCTCGCTCTTGTAGCCCAGACTGGAGTGCAGTGGCGCGATCTTGGCTCGCTGCAACCTCTGCCTCCCGGGTTCAAGCAATTCTCCTGCCTCAGCCTCTTGAGTAGCTGGGATTACAGGAGCCCGCCACCACGCCCAGCTAATTTTTGTAGTTTTAGTAGAGACAGGGTTTCACCATGTTGGCCAGGCTGGTCTCGAACTCCTGACCTCAAGTGAACCACCCGCCTTGGCCTCCCAAAATGCTGGGATTATGTGCGCAAGCTACCGCGCCCGGCCAGTAAGAGCTATTTATGACAAACACACAGCCATATCATACTGAATGGGCAAAAATTGGAAGCATTTCCTTTGAAAACTGGCACAAGACAAGGATGCCCTCTCTCACCACTCCTATTCAACAGAGTATTGGAAGTTCTGGCCAGGGCAATCAGGCAAGATAAAAAAATAAAGATATTCAAATAGGAAGAGAGGAAGTTAAATTGTCTCTGTTTGCAGATGACATAATTGTATATTTAGAAAACCCCATCGTCTCAGCCCCAAATCTCCTTAAGCTGATAAGTAACTTCAGCAAAATCTCAGGATACAAAATCAATGTGCGAAAATCACAAGCATTCTTATATACTAATAACAGACAAACAGAGAGCCAAATCATGAGCAAACTCACATTCACAATTGCTTCAAACAGAATAAAATACCTAGGAATCCAACTTACAAGGAATGTGAACGACCTCTTCAAGGAGAACTACAAACCACTGCTCAAGGAAATCAGAGAGGGCACAAACAAATGGAAAAACATTCCAGAATCATAGATAGGAAGAATCAATATTGTGAAAATGTCCACACTGTCCAAAGTAATTTATAGATTCAATGCTATCCCTATCAAGAACTTAAATAAAATTTTTAAAAAGGGTGCACAAATAAATTACCTACATTTTCAGGTGACCCATGTATGGTATCCCAAAACCATGAATAGCAAAAGATCCATTCAAACTGCCGGGTAACGATATGAATTTTAAGAGTCCATGACTTTTCAAGTTTTGAACTGTTATTAGATAATAATATCCAAAATAATGTAAAAAAGTTACGAAAATACACTTCCATTTTTATTCTGTATATTTATCAGAGGCTGTATTTTCTTTATATACTTCAACCACAGCAACATATCACAACTGATTGAATGCACAAGAATGTAGGAGAATTCAGATTTATTCTATTTAGACCATCATAAAAAAAGACTCGCTGTCCTAGTTTGTTTGGTGCCACTCTAACAAAATACTTGAGACTAGATATTTGTAAGAATGAAGATGCATTTCTTATAGTTCCAGAATCGGGGAAGTCCAATATGAAGGAATTCATATCTGGTGAGGGCCTTCTTGCTATGTCATCACATGCTGAAAGGCGGAAGGGTGGAAGAGTAGGCGTGAAAGAGGGAAAGAAGAGGAAAGACGCTGGATGAGGCTGAAATCATCCTTTTATCAGGAACTCACTCCTGAACTTACCCACTCCCCCAATAATGGCATTGATTCATTCAGAAAGGCACGACCCTCATAACCTAATCACCTCTTAAAGGTCCTAACTCTCAACATTGTTGCATTGGACATTAAGCTTCAGATACTTGAACTTTAGAGGACCCATTCAAACTTGAAATGTAAACCAATGCCGCTTTCTCTACTCAAATTATTGTGTTTATTTTTTCTTAAAATGCAGGATGATATCAGTCAGTAGGTTTATTATTGTTTTAAATAAACACTTTCAATTCACAGTTTTAATATCTAATTGGTAAATATGAGCTATAAAAGAATCAAAAGAATGAAAACTTTCTGAAACCTAAATAATATGTATGAGAACAAAGAAGTCTTGAGACTAATATGTTTAAGAACATCAAATGTAGTCCATAATTATCTTTAGCCCATGGCTCTAATCTTTGAAAAGATCATTTTCATTAAGAAATATCTTAAATTTGTAGCTGAAGAGCTTTCTGATTCTGACTACAAAGGATAGAAAGTTAAAACCACAGAGTCCTGTCTTGATGTTAAACTTAGTCTTTTTCAATTTGAGATGGCAGGACAATTCCCTAAAAGCTTTGCAAATTTCTTATTTAGGTCCTTGCTATGACCTAAAAACCACACTTACAATTCCTTTTAAGGTAGGCTTCTTTCTACTTTGGGTAGCCAGGCTAGTGTATTAATAATTTTCTTTTTTTTTTAATATATCCCTTTCTTTCTCTAGCTGGGAGGTTATACTATGCACTGCCTACATCTTTCAAAGGTCTCAACCAAGTGTATTGCAGCTACACTTTTGATTTGATCTTTAACCTGAGGTCATTTGTACTTTCTTTCTGGTTTGAAAAATGGGAATTGAGAAAGAGTTTAAGTTTCCAACACACTCCAATAACTCACCCTTCTCTTTCTGAGCATTGCCATACATAGTGTATAGATGTCTACTGGCACTTTTTATCATATTCTAGAAAAATCACCTCATCAAGACCTACAAGTACATTACACCTGTTTTATATTTCAATTTAAAACAGGGAACAGTTTTTACCATTTCTTTCACAACTATGTAATCTGGGTCACCATTTAGCAAATCTGCTTTAGCAGTTTACTCTCTGCTTTCGTAGTTCAATTTTTTTTTTTTAATTGTTTTGTTTGGGATAGTATCAAGTCTTTGCTGACAATTTCCTAGATATTGCCAACCAAAACCTGATCTTGAATCAGATGCCAAATATTTTAGGATTTTTTAATAGTAGCTCCCCACTCCTAGAACCAATTTTTGTATCAGTAAAACTTGTGACACATAATATAACATTTGTGTATCTTTTAATTCTTTGTCGATAGTACTTTGATTTCTCTCAGACTCAGGTGGGTGCACTCATTTTTCTGGGGCCCGCTGCCTCTCAGCAGGGCAGCCCTGTTCCTAATGAAAGTACCTGGGCCATTTGTCTTTCATCTTTCAGCAAGCCAGCTTGGGCTTCTTCAGTGAACAGTATTCATAGGAATCCCAAAACAGCAAGAAAGAGGACAGATCACACTATGTAAGAACTTTTCAAGCCTTTGTTACTGTCATTTTCATTGACATCTCATTGAGCAAGGCAAGTCACATGACTGGATCCACAATCATAATGGAAAGCAAAGTTTCACAGAGGGGAGTATGGACACGGAAGGGGGAAGAATGTGTGACCATTTTTGCAAATCTACCATAAAGTGATATTGAGTTATTCTCTAATATTGTGGACAGCTTGTTCTTTTTAAAATTAAGTTTTAAAATTATAATGGGAATTACTTCTCATATGTGTCAATTTTCAGAAAAGAAAAAATAATTGTGTCAATTTTCCCCTTTATTATTTCTTTATTATTTATTTTTGGGCACTTTAAAAATGCTATCTGAGCTACTTATAGAATGAATTAAAAAAATTAAATATTTTCAGCATTTGACCATTTTATTTCAGTATTGCTTTCATTCTAATTTGCAAAGTCTGAAAGTTTAAGAGATTATATTTGCAATGGAGATTTGTATTCATCCTGTATGTGAGCTGATAAATATTTTAGTAATAGAAATGACTCATCTAAATTTTTTTCCACTAAAGGGATGTATTGGTTACTAAATAAGCAGGCTTCATTTGGATTATGTAACCCTACATGTTATTGGTTCTATTAAAAACATATTTAATTAACTCAGAAATTATTTTAAAATAGTCTTTTAAAGCTTTTTTTCACTTTTTTGTTTCTATTAAAATTTTTATCATCAGAAAAGGTAAGTCCAAAAACTGCATTCCATCTTATTTTAGACATTTAATAATTAAAATGTAACAATTATGGTTGAAACTATGATATAACTAATAATATAATATGCATTGTGCTTTTTATTTACTGAATCAGTAATTCCATAAAATTACCATAGTAAAGGTTTTCATTTTAAATATATAAATTACCTGAAATGTTAACAATTAGAAATTCTTCATGAGTAAAAGGAAAAATTAATTTCTATGAGAACCTTACATTCCATCGCTGCCCCACTAAGAATTTAAGTTACCAATACCTCTCTGCTTTTGAAAGACTACTATTGACTATCAATTATCTTTTGAGGCAGAGTCTCGCTCTGTTGCCCAGGCTGGAGTGCAGTGGTGCGATCTCGGCTCACTGCAAGCTCCGCCTCCTGGGTTCACGCCATTCTCCTGCCTCAGCCTCCCGAGTAGCTGGGACTACAGGCGCCCACCACCACGCCCGGTTAATGTTTTGTATTTTTAGTAGAGACGGGGTTTCACCGTGTTAACCAGGATGGTCTCAATCTCCTGACCTCGTGATCCACCCGCCTCGGCCTCCCAAAGTGCTGGGATTACAAGCCTGAGCCACCGCACCCTGCCGAACTGGTTAATCTTTATTCAAACAACAATATCAAAATATTTCAAGAGTTTCAATAAGGGAAGTCCTCCTATCATTAAAAGAGTAATTGATAGAGGTTAATATCATATGTCTAAATATCATTTTGCATCTTTCTGATAAGCAAGTAAGTGCAGAACCAGATGGACAAATTGATTTCACATATATTCATTTTAAAAAAAAATATTTCTTTTGATTATTTAGACTTATGTTTGCAGACCTCAACTGAGTTTTAATTGTAGGTATTCTTGCCTATGGAATTAGCTCAAATATTTTCAGTTTGAAACAAAACATATAAATGTGAAATATGTTCAGTTAGGTACTCACACAAATTATGCACATAAATTATCTGAGTATAAATTATTTTGTTTGAATTTTGGGACTAAAAGTAATTAATAATCAGCCTGAAGAAAATTTTTATTTAAAAGTTTCTGAAAAGCAAAAAGTATAAAATATTAGTGATGCATAAAGAGAAAGAGAAAGGGCATTCAATGTTATGTGTGAAGAACAGAAAACTTAGATTCCATTTGAATTATTTTTCCAAGATAGTGACATTAAGTTATCAAAAAACTCTGAGAAAATTAACAAATTGAAAACGGGGAAGAAAAAAGTAAATAAAATAGCAGAAAGCTGATAAGGTAATGTGAACAAACTTTCTATGTGTATGGGTGTCTATATGCTATGCTAATGTAAAAAAGTTATTATTTTAAAACACAATTTTGCCTTAAGCCCATATGCCATAGCTATTTTTCTGCAGCTTTTCAGCAGAGCCAGATTTGTTGAAATAGAACTATGAAAATATTATGTCTTCATCCTCACTGCCCATTTATTCACTTTTCAAAGCGATATAATTTTACTTCCACCCTTACCCTTCCACAGATACCTCTGTCAAAATAGTCACTCATAACTTTCATGTTGGTATAGTCAAAATTACTTACCAGTTTTGTGGCATTTTCGACTTTTGTTCACTCTTTCCTGTTGTTATTCTGATCTCTCACTATTTTCCCTAGCACTCTGTCCTCGTTTTCTTATAAATCTTCTAGTCATGTTTATTCATAGTCTTTGCCTTTGTTCTTAAATTCTAATGCATTTTGAGCTACTTTTCCCCTTTGGACTTGTCATGCCATACATTTTCCCTGGGAGATGGTCTTTCCCTCACATAGCTGCAAAAATCATTTAAATTTTGATGATTCTCAAATCTGTATCTCTACCTCTGTATCTCTACCCTTAAACTTTTCTCAGTGTGGGAACTGGACAGGAATAGTAAATGAAGTTAAGCACGTGAAACGTTGAATGGAATATTGAATAATAGCAAAAGCAATGACATAGTTAACTTTCTACAAGAGTTATTGTGAATGAAAGACAGAGATATTAGTGAAAGACAATGATAGCTGATTCCATAATAATGTAGGCTAGAAAGAGGATTATTCTGATGATGGATGAACATCAACTATTTTAATATTTTGATGGAAGCAGGCAGAAAAAGGGAAATATTAAAAATACAATAGACTATGAATTACAGATGGAGCAGAATCCCTGCAGTGTAAAGAATAGAAGTATAAAGCATAGGTGGAGAAAATATCCTTTGTCATAAAAAGGTACATTATTTCCTCAAAGAAAAGATTAAAACATGGATGCTTGTTTATATAGGGTTATAGCCTAAGTGTGCCCATGGCCATCTCACCTCAATATTAAGCATCTTTTTATATTACATGACTTTTCCTTCATTTAACTCTGCCACAGTTTCCTCCTCAATAATGTATATAACAAATACACAATCCTTCTTGTGATTGTGATTAAAGTCATATATGGAGAGTACCTATAAATAATGATATTTATAAACAATAAAATCACAAATTACTGTTGTGATAAGGAAAAAGTGTTTAGCTTATGTTTTAGAGGTGGGTTTTTATTCACCATTTTTGTGTGCTGTAGCCCTATTCAGAATGACATTCTAATAATGATTAACTGTAATGGTTAACTGTGTGTGGTCCTATAAAAGAAACCAAAAGACATGCAAACATTTCTGAATTGCAATAGAACTTTGAAATCTAATTCAGTTGACTTATAGCAGATGGACGCAGGCTGAGTAATGTATGTTTTTTATAGTAATATCATGTGAATATGATGATTGACATTCATCTTAAAACCCAGCAATATGTTTTTACCTCTACTGGAATTAGAATGGTGGAAGCTAGCTGCTTGTTATGCATTATAAAGGCAGGAAGAGAATGATCATATGAATACTGCGATTTTCTTGGAAAAATGATCAAAATTTGACAGATGTCTGTTGGTGAAATTTCTGTCTGTCTACCCATGATGGTGTAGGAATACATTTTCTAGTTAGAAACAATTGTGCTTTAAAATCACATTGTACATTAACTTGTATATTCTATTTTCATTTACAAACTGAATAAGTGGAATGCCTTTAAAGAAGAAAACCAAAACATTGCAACTGAGAAAACAGAATTAAATCTTTATCCAATTGATCAAATTTAGTCATCAAACCAACAGAGAAATTGATGAGGTAGTCTCTGAAGTATTCATAAAAATTCACACAAACCTATCCTCTAAAATGATTATTTTCTGGGAAGCTATATAAGAACCAGGGCTCTTGTATTAAAGTGTAGCATCAATTAAAGCTGTCTTGTCTAGATTTCTAAAATATATCAACAAAAATGCTGGATCAAAACTATGTGAGTTAAAAAATAAATATACTCTTCAATAATATAATTCAATCAATTTCATTGGTTTGATTACTACAGCTTATGTATTTTTCTTAAATTGTCCTCTGGGGAAATATAATGTTGAAATATAGTGAAATATCTTTCATCTTTTGAGCTCAAATTGTGCTGACTGAAATATCCTTATGAAGTTTTATTTTTGATTGAAAATCACATGGTGAAGTTTACCATGAAGATCTGCAGATCTCATGGACTGTCAGAAAGAATAAGATGTGAATCCTCTTTCCTACCATTTACTAATCATACTATTTAAGTAAATGACTTCAGGGAACCTCAGTTTATCATCCATAAAATTAAAATGATGATTCCTGTCTGCTTGATGTATTCTAATAATTAGAAATACTATACAGTCCCTGGATTATAGGTTGTCCATTGTTATATTGAATTTAATATTATGCAGTTTTATACTATGTAATATATTTCATATGTTTTAATTTATAAATGGATTTTATAGATGAAATAAACTCATTATGTTGATTTTCCTTTTCTATCTTCTTTTCTATTTTATATCTTGATTTTATTTCCATTATATATCTTTGTATATACCTGACCAATTTATCTCTACATACTTTACAATCAGAGGTGTCAATATTCCTTTTTATAGAGTGCAATTATACCAAAAATTATGTTCTTTGTTCTCTAAATTCCATCTTTTCCATATGTTAGACTCACTTTTATTTCTTTTTTTTTAAATCTATTTCATTTTTCTCATAATCTTGGCCAACTGGAAACACAGGTTTCTTTGCCACTCCTTCCCCCAGCCTTCACTGGGTCCGCTGCTGTCTCTCCTGCTTTAGAATGTCTCTTCTATCTCAGAATTTGTTCGCATAAAATTTAACATACAAAATCTCTTCTGTATCCCAAACATGTTTTTTTAAAAAAATCATTTTCACATCTAGCATTATATTCTTGATTGGAATTGAAAGGGCCAAGAGGAATTGGCCCTCTGAAGGTTTGCTGAAAAATCAACTTGCAAAAGGCAGATTAATTAGAGAAAAAGCATGCAAATTTATTTAATATGTATAAATGAGAGCCTTCAGAATAAAGATCAAAATATACAGGGGAAATTGTCTATTTTTATACTTAGGATCAACAAAATATAGATAGTCAAGTAGAAGTATGATTGGACAGAAAGGATATGATCTAATGCTGTGAGTGGGGAAACCTAGCAAAGCCTCTCTGTGCAGATTCTTCTTGGCCTCTCTCAGTGACATTTCTTCCTTGTGAGTCTGGGGCAGGACCTTCTCTGGAATGGAAGTCTTATGACCTACAGTCAAACAAGATAGGTCAGATAATTTTTTATGGCCAGTTTTTACAAAGAAAGGCAGAGGGAATGTTAGAGTAATATTTTAGATTTTATGGCTGGCTCTAGGGAAAAGGGATTCTGGTTTTTATGACCCACCTTGGGGAAGAAGGATTTTGGTTTCTGTTCCTATCCTTGGGGGAGAATGGAACTGAGAGACAGGAGGGCAGGAGAAGGTCAGAGATAAACTTTTGCTTCTGTGGCTTTCATTTTGAGGTATTGTTCTCTGAGCCCCAACAAAATAACATGCAGGCTTTTTATCCTGTCATTTTTACTATTCACAATAAAATCAAAATCTATTTTAATTAAACTAGTGAGAAAAAACTTAATAAAAAATAATTTCTATTATCATCATGTTTATAAAGTAGTAATCATCATCTGCACTTGTATAATGCCACCATGTAGCAGGTAATCTAAGCATCTAACTTCAAGCTGTAAAAAAATAACACTAATTGATCCAGACATCCTTCCCCAGAACTACCACACCTCAGCCTCAAAACCTTTATTAACATCATGCTCAGGCTGACCACTAGCCATGGGGTAGGAATGGTAAGAAGGCTTTAGCCTATCCTTTTCTCCAAAACAATTAAGCTTCTTTGCTCTATTTCAGTATCTCATCACACCACTGAAATTATATTAATTTTGTAGAAGAAACATTGAGTAGAATCAATAGCTTAGTCCTCAATTATAACAGAGAAGAAAACTATACCATTATTAAAGCAGAAGAAAGAGCCTCACCATTGGTTGTTAACATGGATTTTGTGACAAGAAAGAGAAAAGTATTATGACTCTAGTGTTATGCTGTATGTTTTCAAATCAATATAATATGGTATTCCAAACCAAATTATATGTGATATCCTAAACTTTGAAAATAAGCTAGTTTTCTATTGGTTTTGAATTGGGGAAATAATAAATAAGAATAATTGAAATATAGGGTATCTTTCTCTTTTATTTTATTATATTTTAATTTATAGATACTCTTTGNTCAATTATAACAGAGAAGAAAACTATACCATTATTAAAGCAGAAGAAAGAGCCTCACCATTGGTTGTTAACATGGATTTTTGTGACAAGAAAGAGAAAAGTATTATGACTCTAGTGTTATGCTGTATGTTTTTCAAATCAATATAATATGGTATTCCAAACCAAATTATATGTGATATCCTAAACTTTGAAAATAAGCTAGTTTTCTATTGGTTTTGAATTGGGGAAATAATAAATAAGAATAATTGAAATATAGGGTATCTTTCTCTTTTTATTTTATTATATTTTTAATTTATAGATACTCTTTGTATTTGCACTCAGATCTTAGAAACATTCTGTACTAGAAGCGTATACCTCAGATAAGAAGACTTAAAAATACAGGTGAAGCCATATGTAAGCAGTTTCTCTAAGAGGAGAAGAAAAATATAATTTTAAATGTCAAAGAGGCTTGGCTCTTATGGAAGCCTTTAATACCAAGACGAGAGTGCTAAGAGTGTGCTCTAACTCTTTAAAAACTTACATATGAGACTTTTACTATCTTATTTTCCTTGCACAAAAGATACCTTTAAATATTTGCAGGGGATCCCTAAGGATGTATTTTGCTGTATACATAGGTAGTTTTCTGAAACTTTTTATTAAGATACTAATATAAATATTCTAGCCTACAGCATATGGTTTAATGCTTATGGTGATAGGGAAGTCAGTATGGCTTATTGTAGAATACTGATAGGAAATATTCAGAAAGCATTAATTATCTTCTGCAAAAAAATTCACTAAATTATTCATTGGAAACAAAATTGTCCACCATTGTAGGGGGAAATAAAGTGAAGATAGAATAATTGTTTTATTAGTATAATGATTTTATTATTTTAGTTCTTTAAAATGTGGTAGAATCTATTTTTTTCCAGGTGTTTTGACTTAAGTGATATTGAGTCTAATTTAGTGATGTGGGCCATAATACATTCATGCACATTTATACATGCACACATAATGCATATGCAATTAATAGATTTATATAATGCATGTGCACTATATATACACTTTACAATTACAGATAATGTATATATAGCATAAAAATAATATGCATATATAAATAGATGATATAATATACATTTTTGAATTTTTCAGTGTTTACTTGGCAGTGAGTTGAAGTTTCCAGATTGCTTCTGTTTCTCCTGGTCATAAGGTTGCCAGATATTTTGAAGAATGTCTTGAAACTGAGTTTGACAAAGAAAAACATGCACATTGGCTAGTTGACCTACATTGGTTCAACTATTTTGAAAAATAAGGACAGAGAAAGAGGACACTTATTTAGGATCCTTTTGTGTCAGGTTAGCCCTCATTATAGTGTCAGACACATTGATTTCAATAACCCCCACTCCTAAAAGTAATTGTCTCTGAAACTCTAAGTATCTATGATTTCTTGACTTTAATAATCTATCTTAACCACAGCTTTTATAAATAGAGATAAAAGTGGAAAACACATCATTTCGCTATAGGTTTTGCTGACCAGTGCTTCATTGTTAAAGATAGGGATCCACCTAGTCCATATGACTGTTGATGCCAGTGATTAATGAGGCTTTACACTCAAAACTCTATGAAAACTATAAATAAACCTACTGAAATGGGAAGATTTTGAGAATGTGGTGACTGTCAAAAACTTACTATGTACCACCCCAAAACTCACAGTCCTGTTGAGAGATAGAGAAGGCAATAGGCTATTTCTACACAGTACAGTAAGTTCTAAGGAAACATAAAAGAGCATCCTAGATGAAGGTATAGTTGAACAGGTAGTGTAATCAGATGTGGAGTCTAATCTAGACAGAGAAAATGAAGGTTTACGAAAGAAAGGACAAGTAATTGTTTGGGTGTAAATAAAGTAACAGAAGAGAAAGATGAGAGTTATAAATGAAAATATATTCCCAAAGGACTTGAACAAACTAGTGGTTTTTGCACTGCTTAGGTGTGGTGTGCAAACAGTTTAACTCCTCCTAAACTCGTTATGAGTTCAGGAAGATGGAGGTAGCTGGTGAAAGATGATGACAGGTAAGCTTAAAGTATGTCAGGCTTACGCAGACAGCCATGGGGAAAGATAAAAAGGATTTAATTAGGCAGCACTATGATCAACTTGGGATTCCAAAAAAAATCATTTTTTTACTGTAGAGTGCAGAAATAATTACAGAGTATTAGAAAGCTTAGAGTTGGGGAAGATTAGTAACTTAAACAGGATATGGTAATGGTATTAACTGACATAATAATTTGGTGGAGAAAGTGAAATGGATTCTAAATTATTGAGAACAATTGAAGATAGGATTTGGTAATATGTTGGCTATGACTAATACGGGAGGAGAAGAAATCAAAGGAGGCCACACAGAATTGTAGTTTAGGAAATTGGATGAATTATAGTAGTGCCTCTCATTAAAATATGCAATCATAGGAGAAGGCGTTCTTTAGAGACATGGTGAATAACTAATTCAAATGATAATTTTTGAGTTTGAGATGTCAATGGCACCTTCAAGGGAAATATGAATAGACTGTTGGATATAATGTGTAGATTGATGTACAATTTTACTTAGAGATCCAGGTTGAATTTTTTTTCTAGTGATAAACACTAAAAAAGAACAGAATTGAAACCAAAGTATTCAATTTCTCATTACTTAGAATTAGGTAAGTGACCATAGCCAAGTATAAATAAAATAATGTATTTGATCTGATTTATATTCTTTCATATTTACTGCTTCCTCTCTCATTCTGAGTTTGTATAAATATGTTGCTTTATTTTCTCAAGGCCTATACTTATATACTTGGTATTAGTTCATTACATGTATGGATTCTTTCAACTGTGATGCATATTGTTCCCTTTAAGTGTACTTTTCAAAGAGCTTTTTTTGAACAATCTGAAAAATCCACACTCAACAAACAGATAATGAAATTTATCTGTATTACCACATACTTAGGATCGTTGTTTTGCATGTAATTGGCTTTTCAAAATCTGTTACCTTCTAGGGAAAATAGTATCTTTTCTTCTTTCTGGCAAAAGAATAATATATTTTTTATCTGGTGGAAAGAGTAATATTTTGAGAGAAGTTATCAGTTTGAAACAAATTCCTAGATTAAAAAATCACAAATATTACAACCCTTTCAAATATACTCCTGTAAACTGTAGCTCAGGAATACAATTAATTAGTTTACCTTTAATATCATGCAGGCTGCATTATCATGTCAATGACTGCAAGTTAGGGTAGCAAAGAGATTACAGGATTGACAATACCTAGTATTGAATGATGACTCTCATTATTGCAATTCAGCTAAATATTAATTGTGTCCCTCCATCCCTAAAAATTGTTTTCATTTCAATAATAGCAAAAGAGTCCTTGACTTTCCAACATAAAAGGTTGTTGTAATGATTAAAGTTAAAAGAGATTATGCTTATAAAAGCATTTTATAATCTGTAACTAGAATATAAATATAATCTATCCTCTGTATCTGTGGATTCTGCACCTATGGATTCAACCAATATTGAATTGAATATATTTAATCATAGACTGAATATATGCTTTAAAAAAAATGCATCCATAATGAATATGTACAAACATTTTTACTTGTCATTATTTCCTAAACAATCCAATATAACTACTATTTACATAACATTTGCATTGTTTTATACATTATAAGTAATCTAGAGATGATTTAATGTATATGGGAAGATATGTGTAGGCTATATGCAAATACTGTGCCATTTTATATTAGGAACTTGAACATCTGTGAATCTTGGTATCTGTAGGAGGTCCTGGAACCAAGTCCCCCACAGATCCTGAGGGACGACTGTAATAAGAAATGTCATTACAATGCTGGCTTTGCTCTTGTATTTAGAAACTTATGATCCACTAGGTCGGTTTGTTTAATGCAGTTGACTCCATTCTGTCACCATTAAGTCACATTGAATGATTGGAACTAAATTTATTGTTTAAACCATTTTATTTCTCATTCTGCCTACCATTTTCTCTATCTTAGGCAATGCTGATTAGAATGTGAGCTTTTTTATTTTTTCCACAGAGTTACTATCTTTGGTCTGATAGAATTTTGTTTAGAGAACTCTCCTTGGTTATGAATTATAATATGTGAGAGATTTCAAAGTTTCATAGAGATATGTCAACCAAATATTCTGAGAAGGCTGAATTAATGATGTACAGAATCCAGAGAATCTTGCATATTCTTAAAGCACTTTTTTTACATATTTTTCAGCATTGATGCCCAATGCTATAGAATCAAGTTACAGTGGAGGTCAAAACAATTTAAGATACATAAGCCTGCCTTAGAAAATAAATTGCCTCTAACTTGTAAGTAAATTGATTGTTACGTTTTTTTCTTCCTTTAAAAAAATTTTTTAAGACAGTTTCACTCTTTCAGCCAGACTGGAGTGAAGTGGCACGATCTTGGCTCACTGCAGCCTCTGCCCCCTGGGTTTAAGCTATTCTCCTGTCTCAGTCTCCCGAGTAGCTGAGATTACAGGCGCCCACCACCACGCCTTGCTAAATTTTGTATTTATAGTAGAGATTGGGTTTTGCCATGTTGGCCAGGCTGGTCTCGAACTCCTGACGTCAGGTGATCCACCTGATTTAGCCTCCCAAAGAAATGGGATTATAGGCGTGAGCCACCACGCCCAGTTGATTGTTATGTTTTGAATATACATATAAAACAATGAAGAGTAGCTAATTTTAAAATATTCCTCATAGATAAATTCTCACGGTCATATATGTTTAATCTGTAATGTCTTAAAATTGTTACAACACTGTGCTAGTTACCAAGAATATCCAGGGGAAACACAGAAACACTGGCATTCCTTAAATGCAGGCCTCTAATTGCAAAAATTGTTTCCTCGAACACATACTTCCTTTGTAATTATTCTTTTCTCACTCATTTCTACAGGTATTGTAGCTTACAACATATCAAGTTAAAGGTCTAGTCATTACTTTGATGCATGAGATTCATTTTACTGGTTAGAAAGCATGGCTGTTATAGCAGTTTTAATCAAATACATAATTTAGGCAAGTACGTAAGAACATTTTTCTACACATTAATATCCTTCTTTGATGCTGCTTTTATGAATGTTAGCTAAGAAAACAACAAAAAAATAGCAGACTTCTTGATGACAAGGATAAGATAAACTGTTAAATATTAAGCCAAGTTTATTTTTTGTATCACTAAAGTGAATTCTGGAGCTTGTAGCCTACAAAATGTATAGAGACTGTAGAGTATATTGGAAAGAAGAACTAAAAAGAAAATCAGGAATTTGTATTCTAAGCAAAATTTTACCCTAATCTAAATAGATGCGTTTGTGCTTTGATTTTCCTCAGTTTAAAATGAGGAGTTTAGATTGCCAGACCTCAAAAAAAAAAAAAAAAAAAAAAAATTGTGTGTGTGTGTAAAATTATAAAATATGTACTATTTTTAAGGCAATTGATATAGAACTTCCTAATGTTTGCTAGCACAGATTGCATATTACATACAAATATATCTGATAATAATTGCTTTTATAATTGTGAAAAATACTACAATTGCTCCTTAATCCTCAATTTTGTTCAATTTTAGCATTCCCCAACTAGAACTTAACACATCAAGAAGGTATTATTGCTATATATGCATCATATGGTAAAATAATATAGTCAAATATTATATCTTACTGTATTATATTTAATTGTATAATTTAATTGCATAATGATGGTCATTTTTAAAAATCTTGGTGAGGTTACTAATATACCTAGCATAATCCTCTAGTGATTGACTCAGTACAATTGCAGATACCTAAGCCTCAAATATAATATCTTACTACTGAAACACATTTCTCAGTTTCTTATTTTATACTAGCACCGAAAACCTCATAAAGTTGAAAATGGCAAACTCATGGTCTCCTGCTTCTTAATCTTCACATGCCTATGTTCATGTTAATTCTATTAAGGCAGTGCCATTTATGATTGAGGTTGCTCTGCAGTCTTTCATTGGTGATACTTTGGTTCTGGTCATAAATATTATAGTTTGTATACTGGTCACATTCATACTACAGTTCCTGCAGGGATTGTGGTTGCCTGAAAATTCTGTATCTGGAGAACATTGATAGGAATGACCACAAACTAAATGAATCAATCAATTATCTCTTCAGTCTATAATTATATTTTGAACTTTCTAAAAAAATAAAATGTCCCATGAGATACTGCATTGATTGATTAATTCTCTGGAGCAGACTCCTTGGGTGAAAAAGCTGACTTTATTACCCAATAATTGTGTGACCATGATGATGTTATTTACACTTCTCAAGGGTTGTTGCACCCACATATGTCAGTTTCCTAGGATTGCCATAATAATTATCACACAATGGGTGTCTTAAAACAACAGAAAATCATTCTCCCATAGTTTCAGAGACTGTAAGTCTGAAATCTACTTACCAGCAGGGTTGGTCCTTTCTGGGAGAATACAGTCCATGCCTCTCTCCTCCACGCTTGGCAGTGGCTACACTGCCTTCAGCACCCGAGTAGTTATTTCTTCTTTATTTAAAGGTTTGCACATTTTTGGCTGAGTTATTTTATCAGCGAAATTTCTTCCTTTGACATCCCGGAAGATTGTTCATCTTTCTTCTTTCCATCACATCTCTTTTTCTTTCAATCCAAGCTGCCAATGTTTACGCTTATATAACATTTTCAAAAACGTTGTGGGTCTACTATGTATGAAGTGGTCTGCAGCATTAGAAAATGGTTGCGCATTTCTGAAATAACTCCATTTCTATTTCTGGCTTCTTCTAAGATGGTTGATTGGATCCATGGATCACACACCTAATTTTTTCAACAAAAGTTTGTTCAGTCATACCCTTGACCCTCTCTTTAGAATTTGCTCCTCCAACAGTGAAATTCCTGTTTCTTCCATCCTTTGCAATGTAGATAGGCTAAGGATCTTCCACCTCATCAAGTGCTGCTTCCTTCTCACATAGCAGTTTCATCTTCAGTTTATCTCTTTTCTTTTATATTTTACTATAAGGAACAAGGGAAAACCATACTTCACCATCAACATCTCACTTGAAACTTTCTCAGCTATATATTCAAGTTTAACCTTGCAAGTCTTGCTTTCTACCCAGTAGTAGAACATAATTCAGCTAAAATATCTACTACTTTACAGCAAGGATCTGCTTTCTTACAGTTTACAGTAACTTGTTCTTCATTTTCTTTGGAGACATCACCAGAAAGATCTTTAAAAGTTGTGTTTCCACCGACATCTATTCAAAAAATTATGTGTTCTTTACGAAGAAAGAAGTATTCTCTACAGTGAACTTCACTTCCTTCTGAGTCTCATCACAATGGTTTTTTTTTTTTTTTTTTTTTTTT
>NW_016807151.1:3064572-3067918 GCF_001698545.2 Rhinopithecus bieti | reverse complement strand
TTTTTTTTTGAGACGGAGTCTTGGTCTGTCTCCCAGGCTGGAGAGCAGTGGTGCAATCTCGGCTCACTGCTGCAAGCTCCGCCTACCGGATTCACGCCATTCTCCTGCCTCAGCCTCCCGAGTAGTTGGGACTACAGGCGCCCACCACCACGCATGGCTAATTTTTAAAATATTTTTAGTGGAGATGGGGTTTCAACGTGTTAGCCAGTATGGTCTCCATCTCCTGACCTCGTGATCCGCCCGCCTCAGTCTCCCAAAATGCTGGGATTACAGGCATGAGCCACCGCGCCTGGCCCACAATAGTCTTAATATTCATATTTCTACTAACATCTCTTCAAGAGGTGCCGCCACATTCTACCAACTTCTGTCCATTACCCAAATCCAAATCTCCTTCTGCATTTGCAGGTATTTATTACGGCAGCACCTTACTTCCTGGTAACAAAATCTGTATTGTTTTCCTGGGGCTGCCATAACAAATGGACACACACTGGGTGATGTAAAACAACAAAAATTTGGCCAGAAGGCCAAAATGACGTGATAACAGGACTGCTTCCTTTTGGGGACTCCCAGAGTCTGTTCAATACCTCTTTCTTATCTTCTGGTGGCTTAGCTAACCCTCATGTTCCTTGACTTGTTAGAAACATAATTCTAATCTCTTCTTCCTTCTCCACATGGCCTTCCCCTCAGTGTGTCTCTGCGTGTCTTCCCATCTTCTGTCTCTTACAAAGATACTCTCATTGGATGCTGGGCGCAACCTAGTCTAGGACTATCTCATCTTGAGGTATTTACTTTAGTTAGGCCTGTAGAAATTCTTGTCTGAAATAACATCACCCTCACATATTCTCGGTGGTAAAATTTGAAAGGGGTCAGTATTCAACTCTATACATTATTATGAACTACTTGTATGATAGTTTGGAAATTAAATGAGCTATTATAGTATTTGACCTGCAATATACCTCAATAAATAGATTCTAGAATTTATATCTATTACTAGTTTAGTTTAGTGCAATTGTATTTTTACAACTACTAAAGGAATATAACAAAATATTATGAAACTACTTTATAATATAATTCACTTGTGCTAAGAAGTAACAAAATACATGGTATAAAACATAAATGCTAAAATAATTCAGAGAAATAAAACATTAGCAATAGATGATTGTTTTTTGGTAGGTAGAGATCCTTATAGAAATAAAAAGTAGGTACAGTAAATTTTAGAGAAAGGGGAAGGACGTTGTGATTGACATGAAGAGTTCTAAGTTTTAGATCTCAGTCGGCAATTATAGATGTGCTTGTAAATTTCTAATTATGGCTGTGCTATTTCATCCATGTTACATGCAGGAAAAAAGTTCCAATGGTGTCTGAAAGAATCAGAAAAAGTTGAAACAGTTGTCTGAGAGGTTATCAATTTAATAGTTTAGTTTGGCAAACAGTTATGATTAGGATTGACTAAAATAACAAAGAATGAAGATATAATAATGGCTTTACAAAATATAACTTTCTTTATTATATGGAAATATTCAAATGTGTAGAAGTTGAGTACAATGTGATGCTCTTTTCCACAAAGCACAAAATGTTTTACATTTATATCATCCCATCTTACGTAGCTTACATTTCCAAAGTCAACTGACTTCCAAGTTGGCCAATCCAACAGAGTCATCTAATTAATATTAATTCCAGTCATCAGGAAGAAGCAGATCAAATAAGAAAGGACAAATGTAGCATGCCAACTAACATTTACAAAATGTTCCTGAGAGCTGCATGCACCTCCACTCACTTCCCAGTGGTCAGAATATTTTTGCAAACCTATACCTGGCAAAGAGGGCTAAAAAATGTTTCATTGGCAGCAAAATATAAGATGGTCTAATGGTATCAAATAAAATAGATTAGGTTTCTACCCAAAGCTGTCTATCTGTTTTGCAACTTCAACACCCAAGCACAGGCCAGGCATGGTGGTTCATGCCTGTAACTATAGCACTTTGGGAGGTCAAGGCGGGCTGATCACTTGAGCACAGGGGTTCAAGATCAGCCTGGGCAATGTGGCGAAACCTCCTTTCTACCAAAATAAAAAATAAAAAAATAAAAACTCTGCAAGCACAGTATTCATTTTTCTATTCTATATATTTAATCTCATTCTTAGGGGAGAAAACATTCTAAAGCCCTAATCTATTATTTCATTCAACTCAAACTCCAAGATCCCTATATAATATACAGTCCTCTTTATCAGATCAAAATATTAACTCCTTGTTGTACTGTGACCTTTGTAAACAATGGTCTTCAGTAATTTAAAAAAACATACAATATAAAAAAAAATCCAATGACAAAAGCAAACCAGGCTTATTAATCTGCCGGGCAAAGAGACACACCAGTAGAATAAAATCATGGAGTGATTCACTAAGAAGGCAAATCAGAGATGTCTAACCTCTAGAAAGGGTGGAAACTATATGTTACTTATGCTTAGTTATGCTAATGAAGATTGGAAAGAATCTCTGTGGTTAGGAAGGGATGCGTCCAGGAGTCTGCACATAAATAATTATTTCATAAAACAAGAATCATTCTTCTTTGGTCTGGCCAGTGAGGTTCTGGCATAGTGAGGTGACTCAAATATTATTGTATTTTAAGAGATTTTGTTGGTTATCATGGTTGTGTTAAAACACAGAGTCAGTTTTAATATCTGTATACAAGTAAGTAGAAAAATTTACATTAGTAAATTAAAATTCCAGTTATATGTCCCTAACACATTTACTGTACAATTGTACTGAGGTAATGAGTAACACATTTCAAAACCTGCATTTAGAAAAAGGAAGAGTGGAAAATACAAGGCTATCATTATTCTGGGAAGAAATTGAAGGCTCCTTGCTCTGGCAGTGTAGTTAATTCATGTTACACCATCTGTTAGTGGCTGGATTTGCTCTCTGGCAGGAGTTACCTTTTTCATTGTCCTCTATGGCCTCTGGGTCCTTCTTTCTGGAAGGTTTGTTTTTGTCCATTATGTGCTCTGTCCACATATGAAGTAGGCAATGAAACAGATGTCCTTTTAAGAGGCTGAAAAGCTTCAAAATGATACTTATATAGATGTAGGTTTGCTGGCCTAGGGATTGTTTTGAAGAGTTTCAGACTAGGTTTGAAATATTATTTGATTACTTTTTCATTTGTTTTTATTTTTGCAATACAATTCTCAAAAAAATTACTTAGTATAATTCTTACATGTTTGCTTTTTGTCATATCCTTGCTACCACATATACATCTCTTAGGACTGTGAAGAGTTGAAAATGTTACCCTACTTGTGTAGATTAGATGATAGATACATAGATAATAGGTAGATTATATATATATATATATATAT
>NW_016807151.1:3055919-3061803 GCF_001698545.2 Rhinopithecus bieti | reverse complement strand
ATATATATATATATATATATATGTATGTATATACAGATTGGATTAATATAAGATAGAAATATCATTCAGCAGTTATACACATATACACAAATACACTAGCAGAAGCACCAGAGATGATAAAGAACACACGCAAAAATAACAACCACAACAACAAAACCTCTTTTTACTTACTCACAGAATACCCCAGTCCCTCATAGGGTTATGTAATGAAAGCCAAATGTATCCTGCACATAGAGTGGTCTACACCACAATAGAGAAACTCCAAAATTACGAATCTTAAAGCTTATGTAGGAGCCAAACATCTACTCTTCTGGACTTAAAAGAAGGTGCTTATCTTTTATTCTGGAATATAAAAGATCTTCTGTTGGGGAGGAGAAGGAATTCTACAACCAAGAATGTAAACATCGAATCATGGAGATTAAAAAAAAAAAAAGGCTCTATTATCTTTTGAAGAAGGAACAGATGTTTCTGGTGAAAAAAGAGACAAAAGACTCCATATCTACCACCCTTAGAATCCAAAAAGCAGGTAGTTCTGGGAGAAAAGAAGAGAATGCATGTTTTATCATTATAATTTGGCAATGTCTATTGCTTGGGCAGTTCAGACCATGTCAAATCACCAAGAAATCCAGGGAAGATTGCCTTCCAACACTGCCAATCATCTTATTAGATGCCGCCTTAAAGATCTATGTGGTTTAGGCTTCACTCACACCTAACTCTCTTATTTGTGTTATTCTTAGCTAGAAGTAATTGTAAAAGGAGGTGATGGTATGAAGTAGCAATTTAAATTATATATTTTACCCAGGGGAGCTTCCATTGTTTCACTGAGAACTAATAATGACAAATCCTGGAAAAAGACCTGAGGCATAGCTTTATCTCCTGCTAAGCTTCCATATTGAGAACCAATGCTTAGAGCTGCATCACTGTGAGATATAGCAGTGGTTGGCTTTTCAACCTAGGAATTTGCCATATTATTGGTCTGCTGTTAGTGAAAAGTGTGTGCTGCTTTCAGAGAAGGCCTTCTTTGACTTAATTGTATCCCTCTTCATCTCTCTTGGCAGGTGATTATCTACGTGTTAAGTTACTTTCTCTCTTATAAAACTTACCTAATGGTGGCAAGAGTAGTTAATGCACAATATATCTTCATTTTATTAAAATCCCTGGGGCTAGAATTCCAAGATCAAGGTGTCAGCAGGGTTGATTTCTTCTGAGGTCTCTGTTCTTGGCTTTTAGATGGCCATCTTCTCCCTGTGTCTTTATATAGTCTTCCCCATGAATGTCCTATATTCCTCCTGATTTGTAAGGGCATCAATCATATTGGATTAAGGCCAACCGTAATAACCTCATTATAACTTAATTACCTCCTTTAAGGACCCTATGTCAAAATATAGTCATAGTCTGAAGCACCACGGATTAGGGCTTCAACTTACGATTTTTGGAGAAATACAGTTTAACTGTAGCAATATCTTATAACTGCTTCTTATTCTACTACTTTACCAGTGCCTGATTTGCCATATGCAGGTAACAGGAAAGATTTACCTTATTTTGCTACTACATTATAAGGTTACAACATTCCAATCTGTAATGTAAATCCTTGCCATCTGCTGCTGGACAACTTCCATTAAGCCAATTACACATGTTCTGTTACTTGAAGCAACTCAGTTCCAAAATAAATAAATAAATAAATAAATAAACCTGGCATCAATTGCGATTAGTTTCAAATGTAAATTGCAATGACCACCAATTTAAAGTGCTGAAAATAAGACACACAATTCTCACTTAAATGTTCTTAAGTAGACTTATAAACTGGCTTGTTTCAGTGTGTTCATGGGACAGAGATCCTTTTTGATCTTGTTCCTCTCCTACTAGTCCCTGTTTTGAAGGCTGGCATTATGTCTGCATTCCAGCCCTTGGGAAAGGGTGAAAGGAGAAAGGGACTTTGCCATGATTATTTGAAAGAATATTTGTGGAATCTGCCACGTGATAATAATTTTTGCGTTCCACCAGCTACATCTTAATAACAGTCACATCTACCTACAAGGGAGGCAGAGAGATGTTACCTTTTTAGGAGGTGGCCAAATTCCCATCTAAAGAAAAGAGGGATGAATATTGAGTATTGAGAACCACTAGGTTTTGAGTTCTCTGATTTAACTTCTTTAAGTTTTAGTGGCCATGCTATTTTATTTTAAAAAAGAGCTTGATTATTAATGAAAAGTAATTTTGCTCTCAATTTTAAAATCTATAAAATATGGAGATTTCTGCTTTCTTAGGTTTCCTGATATTATTGGTTTTATTTGATTGATTTATATTGACTATGATATTGATAAGATAAATGAATCTTTAAATGAGTGCTTATTTAGACCTCTGACCTGCACAGGAAAACCTCAGGACATTAAAAAAAAATTTATCAGTCATAAACAAAAATAATTGCTTAGGCAGGGCACTAATTCCATTGATAATGTATTTTATGCAAGATGTATTTATAAAATACTTAATGTATTGGCACAAAAAAATGAATAAGCAAAAAAGAGAAATTCTCCTCTGATTTATGTGGGGCAAAAGGAAAAGTAATGGTCAGGCAAGTAGTTGCACATGGCCTCAACATTCAAAAAAACTAGTAAACCCAAATTTTGATGTTTTTTAAAAGACATGTCTGCATTCAAATATTGAATGCCAGACATGGCTTGCATTCAAATATTGAATGCCAGACATGGCTGGCATTCAATACATATTTGTTGAATGAATGCATTACTAACAGATGATAATAACTTCCTTGGAGTTATTTAATATCTTTTATATTTTATATTCCCTTTGAGTTTTGAGCAATAACTTTCCACTTTTTGGAATGCCTTTCCCAGAGTTCCTTGTTTGTCCATTCAGATCTCATGTGGAATGTCACCTTATTTGGAAAACCTCCCTGGCAACACAAGTTCTTCTCATCTACAACACTCTGTGGTTCATAACTCTGTCACACAGAAAGACACAGCGCTCTGTTCCCAGCACCACCATAGAGCAACATCCTCTGCTGAGTGACATCACTCTGTTCCTGGTGCTACCATAGAAGAACACGACTCTAATCCCAGCACTGCAACCCTCTATAGCTCACTCTATCACAGAATGTAGCATTATCCCAACCAAACCAGGTCTAATGCCAGTCTGACTCTTCAGTAACTAGACAGATTTTGTTTTTCACATTAACATTTGAGCAAGGATTTTAAGGTCAAACTATTAAAGATGCTATTTTTACGTTCCCACAGGTGTTAGACATACTTACATTTAAGACTATGGATTAAAAAGCACTGTGCTACAATGATTTATGTAGAGTCTCATGTGATGTTTTTCATGCAAGTTAGGTTTGCTTTTGGGTTCTTGACCACAATTTTGTCTTTCCCACTATTAATACAGCAACTGTCAAACCAGCTGCTTCCCTAAACCTAGAGATGCCATTTTGTTAAACCAGTTTATATATATATACTTAAATCTACGTATGTATGTATGTATGTATGTATGTATCTATCTATCTATCTATCTATCCATCCATCCATCTAATCAGGGCTTTTGGAATTTGAAAGGTAATATTACATGTACAAAGATTTACTTTGGAAGTGAGATGCTTATAAAAATGTATTAATAATTATATGTATATATGTATAGATATAAACTAATTTTACTTCAAACCTTTAAAATTTATATGAAAGAAGCTTAAAAGATTTTAGTATATTTTCAAACAAAAATTATGATCATTTGAATTACGTTACATTACTATTGTAGACATAGTTTTATAGTTGCTTGTTATTTAAACAAAATGTGTCAGCTCATACAGGCTTTAATTTGGTTAAGTCTATTATTGCAAGTTCAAAAGTGTTAAGGTCGCGGTTCTTGGCAAATGAATCCTGAGCCTACTCTTATAATAAGCGCATCCTCCAGGATTAAGAGTTTTTGATAGGTTTTCAATGGCTTCTAGATCAGCATCTTTTCAGGTACATGTAGAAAATACCTAGATGATGTATGTCTTCAAGGATGCTAGAATATCTGTGAATCTATGCCAATACCTAATGTGTGTGTTTGTGTGTGTGTGTGTATTCTGACTATATTTTTATCAAATCTTATAAAACATGGCTTTATGTAATTTTAAAGATCAATTGTCTTTTATTAAGAAATAAAATTTATGTCTATATTCTCCTCACCTAAATTTTATTTGCTCATCAGAGCACATTTATACTTTTGGATTGATATTTTAAGCAAAACTCACTTTTATGTGAAAAATAAATATTGTATTGTTTTACCTAAGTAAAATAATAAAGACTTCTTACTCTTCAAGCCAAAGTTAGATCTTTAGTATGTTCTAGAATCCATATCATTCATGGATTTCAACTTCTTAGGGATTACGTGTGTGTGTGTGTGTGTGTGTGTGTGTGTATAAAATACACACACATATGAAACTTGACAATCCATAACCTGTTTAAGTCAGCTTGTCCTTATCCCATAAGGTCTTTTTATTCTTACTTGAAAAGTAAAATGAAATGAAGAAAAGGTGGTATTGTTAAGGTCATATTAATCTATAATAAATTAGCTTTTAATGTGCCAAATAATAAGTCCACCCCAAAAGCTCATCACTTTTCATTTTATGTATTCAGGTAAATGAGCCTGGGAGACTGATAGCCACCTAGGAAGACATCACTCTTGAATGCCCAAATGTAGCATAAAGGAAATGGACATTAGTTAGAGCTTACAGTAATCTCAGAGGATCTTTATAGGTATTGGCTTAGTCATAAATTGACAAAGAACCTTGTTTGCCCTTGGCTGTCAGGAACCATAAGAAAAGATGTTTAAAATGCTTTGAAAAACTTTAAAGGATGGACATTTGTTTAAACTCCAGCTGTGGCACTTTGCTTGTATTGTTTCCTGTTCTTGGAAGCATTACAAAAACTAAATATAAGACTTTCAGCTATTGATTTTCATAGCAATTCAGCATTCCTTCCATAATCCCAAATATTGATCAAATTGCATTTAAGAGTTATCAGAAGAGTTATATTTAAGGCATTTAAGTTAACATTTAGATTCCTTTCCCAAAGCATTTCACATTTATGTGATGATATACAGTATAGAATTAAAGCTGCTGTGATTTTAAGAATTTTAGATTTAAGTGTATTTTGTAAATAAGACTGATGTACATAATATGACATAAAATTGTATTTTGTTGAGATGCTTCAAATTGGAATCTATTAAAAAAGGGTTGATATAAAAAATAATGAATGAAGACATTAAAATGTCTTTTATTCATGCCTTGAGTTTTGTGATCTTAGTTAATGTCCTTGTTAGGTCTTAATGTGAAATATGTTTTCTTAATCTTTATGATCTCAGGCAACTGTGTTAGGTTGTTGGCTTTGAATTATTTTTATCCTCAAATAAATTTTCATATGACCTCTATTTGTCCCTTCTTAAAGCAACATGCTTTTTTCTTTCATATATTATTACACATTAATAGAATTTAATTTTCTGCCCCCATTACCTATAATTACTTTATACGTGAAAGAGGACTTTTCTATTGTGTCTATTCTAATGCTGTAGTGTAGTTCATCTGTAAGACAGAAGCCAAGAGAATTACAAGAAGAGAAAACCAAACACCGCATGTTCTCACTCATAGGTGGGAACTGAACCATGAGGAAACTTGGACTCGGGAAGGGGAACATCACACACTGGGGCCTATCATGGGGAGCGGGGAGGGGGGAGGGATTGCATTGGGGAGTTATACATGATATAAATGATGACTTGATGGGTGCTGACGAGTTGAGGGGTGCAGCACACCAACATGGCACAAGTATACATATGTAACAAACCTGCACGTTATGCACATGTACCCTAGAACTTAAAGTATAATAAAAAA
>NW_016807151.1:3050153-3054858 GCF_001698545.2 Rhinopithecus bieti | reverse complement strand
TAAATTATTGGTTTTCCTCTTAATGAACAATGGACAAACTATTCATCTTTCATGCATATTTCAGTTACTCTGTAAAAATACATATGAATTATCACATTTAAGTAATAATTTTTTTCTCCCCGATAATAAAAGAACTCTAGATAGTTGGAAACAAAGAATAATAGATTTTCTTTTCATGGGCATATATTTTATATCATTTTTTAGAAAATGTCACTGTAAAATTGTTCTAGATGGAATGAAACAGGAAAGAAAGACTTTATTCAAGACTATTGAAATAAGGAGTTTGACTGGAATGAACTGCACTAAAACAAAATATGAGAGAGGTTTTAAGCACCAGAATGGCTTAGTAGAAAAGTGCTGAAGGAAGTTAGGGGAGAATTTGGGTAATGTTATTAGGCAATGAAATGGCTTGGATTTGTGTCTCTGACCAAATATCATGTCGAATTGTAATCCCCAATGTGGAGGCGAGGCCTCGCGGGAGATGACTGGATCGTGGGGTTGGATTTACCCCTTGCTGTTCTTGCCATAGTGAGGTCTCACAAGATCTGGTTGTGTAAAAGTGTGTAGCTGGCCGGGCACAGTGGCTCATGCCTGTAATCCTAGCACTTTTTGAGACCTGAGGTCGGGAGTTCGAGACCAGTCTCACCAACATGGTGAAACCTCATCTCTACTAAATATACAAAATTAGCCAAGTATGGTGCCGCATGCCTGTAATCCCAGCTACTCAGGAGGCTGAGGCAGGAGAATTGCTTGAAACTGTGAGGTGGAGATTGCCGTGAGCAAAGATTGTGCCATTGCTAATCCAGCCTGGGCAACAAGAGTGAAACTCTGTCTCAAAAAAAAAATTAGGAAAAAGTGTGTAGCCATTCCACCTTCTCTCCCTTTGTCCTGCTCTGGCCGTGTAAGAAGTGCCTATTTCCTCTTCCGCCATGATTGAAAGTTTCCTGAGGCCTCCCGGGCCATGCTTCTTGTACAACCTGTGGAATTATGAGTCAGTTAAACATCTTTTATTTCTAAATTACCCAGTCTCAGGTAGTTCTTTACAGCAGTGTAAGAACAGACTAATACAGGCCGTCTGGGTTTGTTAACTGGTGCTATGGATGTTAAGGTCCTACTGTCTTACGGAGGCAGAAAGATAAGGGCCCCATTTCTCTTAATGATTACATTTCAAAGGGATGACTCCTGATCGTTGAGAAAAACGTGTATGGATTGTCAAATGTTGAGGGTGTGAAAATATTTACATGTCAGAAGAGCAGAGAAAGATTATACAATTGGAAGTTTTCTAGGAAGTTTTCTGAAAGGTACATGCTTTAAGAAAAGGGAGGTCAGAAATCTGGAGTTAGAAAGCAGCCTCTCTTATTACTCAAGTTTGGGGGAACATTGAATCCATCTTGGTCAAAGGTGGTAAAATAAAGAAAAATCATATGCATAACTATTTAGAAAGATCTGTATCTGCACAGTATATTAAGCTTTAACCAAAATGTATGTAGAAATAAAAAAAGGAAGGACATTTAAAATCATATTTGGTAGCCAATATCTATATATTTTCTTACTGGGAAATGATCCAAGTCTCTAAAGAATCACAGTTTAATATAAGTTAAAGGTAGTAAATTTGACTGAAGATGTTAAGATAACCACTTTACCCAGTATATTTAATGTTTATGATTTGCAGCATTACAAGGATTCATAAGATTTCACTCTACTAAAAGACATTCATTAATACAAGTCATTCATGATTACAATTTTATTTAATTTAACATATTTTTTATTTTGTAACAAATCCTAAACAATTTGTAGAAACAATGACAGCACATGGACCCTATAGAACAAATGTAGGGAATGTATATAGAACAAATGTAGGGAATTTAAAACATTAAAATCATTAGAAATCAGACCCAAGGCTTGTACTAGCTGAAAGATTGCACTATTATTTTACTGTGCTAAGAAAAAAGTTGTTTTTAAGTTAAAATTTAGTCATTCTAATTTGTTCAAAAAGTTGCATATTAATCAAGACTATTGCATGAACCCATTTTAACATACATAAACATCTATACTAGTACATCAAATGCCTTAAAAACTTGTGAATTCATGCCAAGATCTCTGAGTCTAGCTGTTGTTATTGAGGAACATAGGCTATTGCCAAGCAACTGTGAAACTTTTTTCTGAATTAGTTTTGGTAATGGATAAAAAGGACATTTTCTTTTCTTTTGGACATTTTAAAAATATTTATCTAGACTAGATAGATACATTACAGTGTGCGTATAGTAACAGAACAAAGTTTCCTTAGAAGAGAAAAACAAGAAAAATAATAAAATAATTGAGAAAGAGCGATCTGCAGACAGATATGAAATAGATATCACAAAAGTCTAATTTTCTTTACATTCCAGGTTTGAGAGAAAGCTTAAATCTAGGAAAACCCATTTAACACCCACAACAGAGATATTACATGTACTATAACAATAACTCAGACCCACAGCAATTCCATCTAATTATATGATTAAAACACCATTGGTTATTCATTCCTGAAATAAGTTACCAAAAGAGGGGGATTGTATACATTAAACAGTCCTCCAAGAGAAGGGAGGGAGACATGGGTGAAATGGGGGAAAGAGATCTCCAAATGTGAATGATTTCTGGTATGGTTATAATTAGTATCTTAGATGAACAATCATGTTCATGTGAAAAGTTCCCCAAAGTAACTACTGGAATTTTATGTTTTGTTTGGTTGATTTATGCCAGTTAGAGAAATATACACATGAATTGGGAGATTATTTTGGCCTAGAAGGTTTAATTGTCTAAGCAAAATATATGAGACCAGCAATGCCCAGTAAGAAAGGAACTCTCAAACTGAGAATTTCTGCCAGCAACGTTTTTCCTTTTCTCCAAGTGTATTCTATACTTCAACCAAAGGAACCTACTCAGTGACCTGAAATCCACACATGCTGTCTTGCCAATGCCTTTGCTTATATTCTCTCAAAAATAACATCTGCAACAGGACCTTCCCCATGTTTATTAACCATAGTAAGTGAACTAACATTCACAAAATTCATCTTGATTGACACTTTCCTAAGTCATTTTGGATTTCTGTGTGTATATGTTAGTCTATGTAGCCCATTGGACTTGTGTGTGCTCATTTCTAATAATATTTCCCTAATTCTTCCTAATATCCTAGTCACTTTATAGTAGTTATTAAATCTCCTCAATTATAATGCTGGTCCTCTGAGAACAGGAACTCTCTTACTCATTTTCCTCTCGGTAGTGCCAACACACTGTTTGCAATTTGATTTAGTTAGGAAATTTGAATACGAGGCTGGGCGCGGTGGCTCACGCCTGTAATCCCAGCACTTTGAGAGGCTGAGGCGGGTGGATCACCTGAGGTCGGTAGTTTGAGACCACCCTGGCCAACACGGTGAAACCCCTTCTTTACTAAAAACACAAAAAATTTGCTGGGCGTGGCAGCGTGCTCCAGAAATCCCAGCTACTCGGGAGGCTGAGGCAGGAGAATCACTTACACCCGGGAGGCAGATGTTGCGGTGAGCTGAGATCGCGCCATTGCACTACAGCCTGAGTAACAAGAGTGAAACTCCATCTCGAAAATAATAACAATAACAATAATAATAATAATAATATGAAATTTAGCTCAAGGTCAATTCAGTCTCAACACTTAGAAGTAATCTTTTTCTTTTTAGAAATATAAAATTAGTACTAAATTCTGATTTTGCTACACTTACAAATAAAGGGATGCTTCTGGTTAAAGATGGCAGGTTGTATATGCACATACTAGCCCTCACTGCATCCTAAGAAACAAATAAAATGTTTTATTAATGTTATTAATCCAGCTAGCAAATAATTTGTAGAGGAGACATCATTAATAAAATCTTGAAGATGAAAAGCAGATACGCCAAGTATTACATAACCAGTGGCCCTGAGAAATCTAAGTCTTGAAATGGCAGGAAGAAAGCTAGGAAGCCTCAGATGCAACACTTACGGTGCATCTCTACAGGACCCGGTAACTGTCAGGGACTGGTGGCACTGGGTGCCTCTGGTAGGGAAGTAACAGTGGACTTATAAGGAAAGTCTGTATATACATATATATACACACATATTTCTCTACATATATATAGACATAGAAATATATATTTCTATATATAGACTTTATATCTATGTATTATATAAAAATACGTATTTTATAATATATAAAATATATATTAAAATATGTAAATATGTTCATAGTATATGTCATTATAAATATATATTATATCATATTTATGTTATATATTATAATATTCAAGGCAGAAGGATCACTTGAACCCAGGAGTTTGAGACTGCAGTGAACTGATGAAACCCCTGAACTCTGGCCAAAGCAACAGAAAGGGACTCACTCTCAAAACTTATATAAGATTGAATATTATAGCATATACTATATAATAGTATATATTATAAGGAAAGTCTCTCTATATAGATATATATATATTTCCATTAAATTTCCCGATTTTTCTCTTGACTTCATGCTTTCATATTTATATGAATGTCCCTTCCTAATGTAAACTGAAGATGGCAGTTTCATTTTTTTCCTCAAAAGTTCCTTTGGTGTCTGTTAGCAGAGAAAACCAGATGTATTTAAGGATAGGTTTTCAAAATAAAAGCAAGAGAATAAAGTAAAAACGTACACACTGAAAGTTGAGTTCCCCAAATTCATTACGCA
>NW_016807151.1:3044453-3049422 GCF_001698545.2 Rhinopithecus bieti | reverse complement strand
CTAAGAACTATGATATAGATTATTATAGTCTCCACAGGAAGAGTTTTTGTTAGGATTTTGACCAAACTTTATTCAGAAAGAAAATAAATGGACAATTATTCAGGACACCTGCCATCTGAATAATAAGAGACCCAATAATAGAAAATGGAGAAATCCTATAGGAATAAAGCACTAAAGTAAAATAAATAAATAAATAAAATGTCCCAGAAAAACAAAATTTTCCTATTGGAAAAGGCCATTAAATGATCAACCTGAAGGTTGAAAATAGAATAAAATGAAAAGTAAACTTACATTTTTTTCATTAACAAATACTACCTATTTACATGATTTTAAAAGTAATATTGACACTTTTGAGATTTTGAAAGTGAAACGTTTACAGAGCAAAGGCATAATTTTTAACTAACTACAGCTTTGTATTTGGAGATGTGCATAGTATTTTCAAATATTATGAGGGAGGAGAGTCAATAAGTACACTTGTATTCCAATTAAACTTTGATGAGCATATATAAAACAACATGTTTCCCCAAGAGAAAGATAGAATAGATTGCAATTGTGATCAACTACATGAATTTTTATTCTCTTATACTAAGATTAATTGCCTTTTTTTCTATTCAAACATTGTCATAATTTGTTTTCTTTATTATCACACAGAGAAAAAAATAGGCAACTCAGTATCATATCCTCCAGCACTTCTTATACAGTATAATATTTCTTGAATCTCATCTACATGCTGTATAAATACATTTATTGTGCTGAAAGCCAATTACCTAATGTTTTCTAAGTTGTTCAAGACAGTAAGCCAGGATTTTTATAAGTTATAAGCACATTGATCTTGACAGTAAAGAGAGTTTGAGATTTCTGTATTAATTGCCCTGTTTACATAAAAATGAACTTTATGTTATGTGTGCCTTCTTATTAAAACATTTCCAAAATCACAGAACAATGACAAGAATTGCTAAAATGGTACGAGATGACTAACACAGTGCAGCTACATCATTATTCACATATTGTAAAAATAGACACAGTAGACTTAGTAGTTGTAATAAATTGTTAGTTTTAAGAAAATGCATGTAGTTTTAAACATATATGCCCACTCAAAATAATTAATTCTATTATGAAAGTACATAGTTTATATTTTTTATATTTATGTTATATCATATTACATAAAATAATAAGCATAAAACAAGTCAGTGTTGAAAATAGTATCTAATTCTATGTTAGATAAAATCATATTACACATATGTTAAAAAAGGCATTTTGTGTTGACTCCATTCTTTGGGGAATTTCTCTCAGCGAGAGTTATAATAAAAGAAACTTTGAGAATAAATAATTTAAAATGGGCAAAGAAATTTGCCTATGTTAATGCTTTCAGAAGAAATAATTAGTATGAAATATACTGAAAAGTCCCCAGTGGAGGTTAATTAATTTTTTTAATATAGCTTAAGGAGTAAAGATTTTGCCACTTTCGAAGTCTATTAACTCAAAAGTCTTCTATACCTCAGACCCTCTATGAGTTTACCCTCATTTCTCTTTGTTCAGAATATGCCTAAACTACCTTCCAGTATTGCCTTAGCATTGAAATTAGAGTTAAATTCACATTTTTAATGTTTGAGTGGACCAGGCATGATGGTTCATGCCTGTTAGCTAGTACTTTGGGAGACCAAGGCAGGAGGATTGCTTGAAACCGGGGGTGTGAGACCAGCCTGGGTAAAATAGAGAGACCTCGTCTCTATAGCAATAAAAATACAGAATTGGCTGGGCATGATGGAGCATGGCAGTAATCCTAACTACTCGGGAGGCTGAGGCAGAAGGATTGCTTGAGCCTAGGAGTTTGAGGCTGCAGTGAACTGATGAAACCTTTGCACTCTGGCCAAAGCAACAGAAGGAGACTCAATCTCAAATAAATACATAAATAAATAAATAAATAAATAGTTGGGATGAAGCTTCACAATTTACCTTTCAAACATATTTGGCCAGTAGACTCTAACAGTAATCTCTGGGAGGGTTTTATTATTGTTAATTCTTTATTAAGGAAATAAATTAGGACCAGAAGAATTAGAATTGCACAGGAGATAAATCGAAGACCTGGCACTTTAAGCACAGGTTGGTTAACATTGGCTTTAGTAATTTTTCTCTTATTTCACAGATATCATTATTTTATATTATCCCAAGTTAATAAGTCATTTAATCATGTGAACCACCTGTTTATTTCTTGTCCAATACATAACTTGGAACATGAGTTGGGTGATCCAGAGGGACTTAAGTACTTGTGAGGTGAAAAATTTGGGCATTATCATTTGTTTTCTAGGTATTAATATAAATAAATAGCAAGCATGCTAATTCCCAATCTAGTGACCATGTCATACCTTCCTTTTGTCCCAGTACACAGAGTAAACTTTAATTTTACCACAAAACAATTCATTCTAGAGCATGATCTCTTTCCACCATTTGTATCTTGCAACATTTTGGCAGTTTTGTTTCTTAAAATGCAGAAAACTGGTTTTTATATTTTTCCGGGACTGTATTAAGTTTCTTACTACAATTCTGTAACCCTCCATGACTTATTTTTGCTAGTATCAGGACAACTATTTGTGTTTCTCAGACAGTATATAGTATTTTCTTTTATAATGTTAAGCAGTTGTTTTAGTTCCAGTATAATATTAAAAACAGGCAAACCTATGAAACAATAGATGACTCTATTGGATGGAATATAACATTCACTGCATTGTATTTCACTAGATTTTCAAATTGCTTTAAGCAGAAATTATTTATCAAGCCATAGGCATATATATGGCATTATATTTTATGACCTAGGAAAATAAATGCAATTTCTAAAGACAATTTTCTTAGCTTGAAGTAAAAACCCAATACAAGTAATTTTGTATCAAATGTTGTGTAACTCTCAAAAAGCATAACACAACTTTCAAAATTATGTTTCTATTGATTTTATTTTTAAATTTAGAAAAGATTATTGGCTCGTATAAAGAGACACAACTCAGTAGAATTAAATACCAAAATGCATGCAATAAATATTCTAGTATAAACATTGGTGAAATGATGTTCTCTTAGTTTTTAGAAATTTTATTAGTGGTCATATTTGGAGATTTACACCCTAATTCATACTTTTTTATATTCATCTGAACCAAAAGTTTATATTTCATCCAACTCTATAAACTACATGATTTTACTTATCACAACTACTTTTGTTATATACGTCCACTATGCTTGAGTTATGACACTGCTTCTTCAGTTAATGGTAGCATTTCAAGCCATTCATCATTAACCAAACCAAAAAATACTGCATAAATATTTACAATGAAATAGTTTTTGGCAGGCTGTAGTAATACATGTGATCTATATTTATCAGAAGAAAAATACGAGTTTTAAGAATGAGGAAAAGTCCTTCAGTTTATTGCATTCTAATACATTAACACATTTTGTCTTGAATTTCAGTAACTTCTGGAATAGCAACTGATTCTGTATTTGTACACAGTGGATTTGCCTGTACCTATTATAAGTCCATTCTGGTATGTTTGGGTTCTGGACCAAAGACCAAAGATATTAACATGTAAAATGAAATAATGTTATTGCACTATACGTAGTAAGAGAAAAAAAACACATTATTAATCATAATCAGTTATCCTAACCTCAAAAAAAGTTATATCCTGAAAACAATATTTCTCGATTAGTGAGTGAAATAATAGTAGCTTTATAAATTAACTTTCACAAACTTTCTATTACATTTTAGTATATTAGCAATGTATATAGTATGAATTTTCAAAGCATTAAATCACCTATGTCATTACCTTGCCCACTAAATTAAATGATGCATCAGTGAGCTTTTATTGTTAGGAGTTAGGGTACCATTCAGCCCTCCTCTCTCCAGCTTTAAAAAGATATGATACATGTGTTCTTTGTCAAATGAGGGATAAAACGTTTCTTTAGTAAGTGTTAGTAAAAACCGACAGAATTATACTGGAAATCTGGCATAGAAAGTGAGATGTTTAAAGGAATAAACGATTGGAATCCAGATGCCCAGGAAGGAATGTCAGAGAGATGGGAGTTGTAGATCTTTGTTATACAGGTTACAGTTTTGAAACAACGGGTTCGATAAGAGTCAGGCTTATGACAACTTGTGTATGGTTGTCGCCTCGCTCTCTCTCAAGCCGGATGCAAATGAGGGCACACTTGGCCCTCACTGTGCTGGAAGCCATCCTATTCTACCAGGAAGGCTCATTTTAGAGGAAAGCTGGCACTGTTCATGACAGAGTACAGAGAACCTGTGTCATTGGTGACCTTGTTGAGCTAGTGACTCTACCAAACTTTTATAAACTCTGTTGCTATCAGTGACTATTCTATTTTCTTGAACCAATACATATACTTTAATATGTAAGTTTTTCTACACAAGAGAATCCAGTTTATTTTGCATATACAATTGTGGATGGAAGAACTGTAGGATTAAAAGAATCTGAAGAATCTGTCATTGATATTATTGAGTTGCTGTATGAGTCAAATGGAAACCCACATATTCACTCTGGGAGCACACTGTATACCTATCTATGATTCAGCATGGAAAGAGGCAGTAGGAAAAATTTAGGAAGTTGTACCTTGAGATCTACTTGTTGCCTTCAGTAAGGTCCCATGATGCCTCTGGTGGTAATTTATAAACTAATATCCTGTCTTTAATAATTCAGCCAAATCAAATTTGAATTTCTGTTTACCTGCTAAACAGAACTATTTGTATTTATTTACTTATTCATTTACTTATTTATTATTGATAGAAACTATTTTACATACTTATGGGGTACATGTATTTGTTGCAATAATAGAATGCGGCTAGGCACAGTGGCTCACATCTGTAATCCCAGAATTTTGGGAGGCTGAGCTGGCAGGATCACTTGAGCCCAGAATTTTGAGACTGGCCTGGACAATGTAATGAGACCTCATCTCTAAAAATAAAATAAAATAA
>NW_016807151.1:3034283-3043407 GCF_001698545.2 Rhinopithecus bieti | reverse complement strand
GTGATGTTCCCCTTCCCGAGTCCAAGTGATCTCATTGTTCAGTTCCCACCTATGAGTGAGAACATGCGGTGTTTGGTTTTCTGTTCTTGTGATAGTTTGCTAAGAATGATGGTTTCCAGCTGCATCCATGTCCCTACAAAGGATGCAAACTCATCCTTTTTTATGGCTGCATAGTATTCCATGGTGTATATGTGCCACATTTATTTTTAGTTTTTTGAGAAATCTCCATCCTGTTTTCCATAGTGACTATACTAATTTACATTCCCACTAACAGTGTGTGAATTCTCTTTTCTCCCCAGCCTCGTTAGCATCTGTTTTATTTATTTATTTTCGTCTTTTTAATAATAGCCATTCTTACTGGGGTAAGATGATACCTCATTTTGGTTTTATGTTACATTTCCCTGATTGTTAATGCAGTTGAACCTTTTTCCAAATATTTATCAGACATTTCTATGTCTTCTTTTAAGAAATGTCTATTTATGCTCTTTGCCCCCTTTTGAATTATTTGTGTCTGTTTTATTGCTGAATTGTTTGAGTTCTTCACATATTCTGGATATTAATCCTTTGTCAGATGAATAGTTTGCAAATATATCCTCCCTTTTAACAGGTTTTCTCTTCATTCTGTTTGTCTCCTTTGCTGTGCAGAAGTTTTTTGGTTTCGCATAGTTCCATTTGTCTATTTGTGTTACAGTTAGTTGTGACTTTTGAGGTCTTAGTCATAAAACCTTTGCCTAGTCTGATGTATTGAAAGGTTTTTCTTACATTTCTTTTTCCAATAATTTTATAGTTTCAGGTCTTATGTTTAAGTCTTTAATACATATTAAGTTGAATTTTATATATGGGGAGAGATATAAGTTCATTTTCATTTTTCTGCATATGAAATACCATTTATTGAAGAGGATTTCCTGTCCTCAGAATTGTTCTTGGCATATTTATCAAAAATGAGTTGGATGTAAATATTTGGATCTATTTCTGGACTCTTTATTCTGTTCCATTAGTCAACATGTCTGTTTTTATACCAATATTAAGCTGCTTTGATTATTATAGCTTTATAATATATTTTATCAGGTAGTGTGATGCCTATAGCTTTGTACTTTTTGCTCAGGATTGCTTTGGCTATTTGGCATCTTTTGTAGTTTTATACCCACTTTAGGACGTTTTTTAATTCTGTGAAAAACGATGTTGATAATTTGATAGGGATTGCATGGAATCTGTAGATTGCTTTGAGCTGCATGATCATTTTAACAATAATAATTTTTTCAATTCATGAATATGCCATGTCTTTTCATGTTTGTTTTCTCTTCACTTTTCTTTGTATTAGTGTTTTGTAGTTTTCCTTGTAGAAATCTTTCACTTCCTTTGTTAAATTTATTCCTAGCTATTTTAATTTTTTATAGCTATTGTTAATGGTATTGTCTTCTTGATTTCTTTCCCAGCTAGTTCATTATTGGAGTATAGAAATGCTACTGATTTTTTATGTTGATTTTGTACACTGCAACTTTACTAAATTTCTTTATCAAAACTAGCAGTTTTGTGGTAGAGTTTTTAGGTTTTTCTAGATATAAGATTATATCACCAGCAAGAAGGAATAGTTCAGCTCCCTGTTTTCCAATTTGGATGACTTTATTTCCTGATTGCTGTGGCTAGGATTTCCAGAACATTTTGAATAGGAATGGTAAAAGTGGACAACTCTCTTGTTCCAGAGCTTGAAAGAAAGACTTTCAGCTTTTCCCCATTCGATGTAATGATAGCTGTGTGTTTGTCATGTCCAGTCTTTACTATTTCGAGGTATGTTTCTTCTATTTCTATTTTGTTGAGAGTTTTTATCATGAAGGGATATTGAATTTTTTTCAATTTTTTATTCAGGATCTATTGAGATGATCATACACTTTTTGCCCTTTGTTCTGTTAATGTGAGGTATCACATTTATTGATTTGTATATTGTGAACTATTTTTGCATCCCTAGTGTAATTCCTACTTTGTCATGGCATATTATCTTTTCGATGTGCTGTTGGATTCAATTTGCTAGTATTTTGCTAAGGATTTTTGCATCTGTGTTCATCAGAGATATGGGCTGGTAGTTTTCTTTGTTTGTTCTTGTACGCTTATCTGGTTTACTATTTTAAATTCTTTATTCAGGATTTTATGAACGTTTTTTGTTTGAATCTGTTGTTGGAGAATTACAGTGTTCCTTAGGAGATGTCATATTTCCTTTTTTTTTTCATGTTTTTTCATGTTTCCTATGGCCTGATATTGATATCTACACATCTGTTGTAATAGTTACTTCTTCCAACCTTTTGAATTTGTCTTCATAGGGAAGGACGTTTTCCTGAAAATGTATGTATGTTGTTGGTTGGGTAGGGCACTTTGACTTTGGGTACATGCAGGAATGTGGTGTCTATATGATTTCTTTGGCTATACACAGCATCAGTGGTATCTGTTATTTCCTTGGTGGCTCAGGGAGCATTTATGAGTGGAGACTGTGGTGAAGTTTTGCTGGGGAATAGAATGCCAGGTAGGCCAGTCTTTGGCACCAGTGGTGGCAGCAGTGTTCTGACATGCCTGTCCTTGAACCCCAGAACAGTGTATGCTGGCTTCATGTTAACAAGTTTAGGTGAACCAATTCTTGGGCCTCCAGATGGCCTCCTTGGATGCTGGTAGTGGCAGCAGTGAGCTGGGCATGTGAGAGGTTTCTCTGGCCCCTTGGCCATGGTGTGATATGGGTGATAGCATTAGCAGTTGTGGGGCAACCCACTGGAACTCAAGTGGTTCATGCTGGTGCTAGTGGTGGCTGCAATGGACTGGGCAGGTCATTCTGCACAGGTGGCTCATGCCAGGAAGTGCCAACTGTTGGATCAGCAGGTTATTTTGTCCTGACCTCAGACTCTGGGAGGAAGGCTTGGGGCCAACAGGGGTGGACTGGGCTGCATGATGTCCAGGTCCCTGGGTGGCATTCTCAAATCTTGGGGGAACAGGACTGGGCTGGCAGGCTTGTCCTCAGGTGCCCTTGTTATGGTGCATTCAGGCTGTCATTGTGATAGGGGCTGGGTGTTCCCCAGACCTCCTGAAGAATGCTTAGGTGGGGGCAGTGGCAGCTGCACTAGGGGTCTGCCTCTAGGGATGGCAGGGCTGCTTTCAGTGGGAGTAGCTTATTGGGGCAGCTGTGGAGCTGGTGGTTTGCTGGCATTTCCATCCCATAGCAACCCATGGGAGTGGCAGTGGCATTTGTCCTCGGAGCATATGGAAGCTGCTGGCCTCTCCTCTCACTCCTGCAGCAGCAGCAGTATCAGCTTCAGGGCAGAAAGTTCTTTGGGAGATGTGTTTTAAGATTGATGCCAGCCGTGGGCCCACCACCTGGAAGGACAGAGCATGTCTTAGTGGGAGAACTGTGGGAAGGCAGCTACAGGCTTACAGTTTCTCTATGTCTGGGTCCCATAACAGTCCAAAGCATTATCAGCAATGAGATTTGTTTTCGAAATGCATGAAAGTACCCAGCCTCCAATCTTTCTCCTGGGCAGTCCTTTGGGGGCTCAACTCCCTTGTGTGTTGCAACTGCTCAGGGCTTGGAAGCCTGGTGACTCAGCATGAATGTCCCCTCTCGAACAACAAACACCTCTGCACAATCTGTAGGCAGTTCTCTGTTTGTCTTGAGGCCCATAAGGATTAAGGGAATTTCCTGTGATTACAATTGTGGAAGTCTGTGCAGGAATGTGGAGCACTGGGGGTCGCTCACTCACCCTTTCCTGGCCTCCAGCAGCTTCTCCCAGCTGCCAAGCAGGCTGCCTAGTTCCCTCTCCTTAGGTTTCAGTGCTTCCCTTCCCTTCTTTGTTGAGTCCCAGTACTCTCTCTTAGATGGTCTATCCAATTTGTGAATAACTACTTGCTATTTCAGTTCCTCTCCAAGCAAGAGGCATACACTGGCTGCTTCTAGTCAGCCTTCTTGGATTTCCCTTCTCTAGAAATCTTAACTGGTTAATATTTTCTTCATCAGTACACCAGCCACTCTGAACTAAGCTAGCATAATCCCTGGACCAGTGACTTGTATTAGCCTCTTGTCTTAACTAGTTCTAAATTTGTCCACAATTCATTCTTCAGACTGAATCCAAACTTTGTGTTAAGAACAAAAATATCATCATGTCTTGGCTTAACGTAAAATCCCCCAAAGGTTTTCCAAATCTTTGAGGATAAAGGACAAAGCCTTATCATCTCCCGCAAGGTTCTTTCATGGACTGGCTTCTATGTTCTTAATCTCAATTTTACTAAAATCTTCCTTCATTTTCCATGCTCTAGCCAAAATCTTTCTTTTTTCCAATCCTTGGAGGATACCTTGATTTTTCTTGCAACAGATGCTTGGTACATAATATTCTACATATGTGCTATATGTATAATTGATTTTAAAAGCTAGTTAATTCACAAAATACAAGATGTTCATTAAAACAGGCTAATGCTTAAGATGAACTAATATATTAATAAAAAGCCCTGTTCAAAGTCTTCAACAAGTTAACTATATTTAAGAGTGGTTGGTTAAAAAGTAATAATATAATAGATAGGAATTCATGGAGGATCCAATGTAAACTCAGTTTCTTTTTGGAAAATAACATCTCAAACTGTATCGCTCTACGTAAAGAGAAGTAAAATGATCTTATTTTCAAATTTAAAACAGAATTTTTTCTTTTCACTTTGCATATTTAAATTATGATTCAACTACACTATTACAGAAATGTTGCATTAAGATTAATGTAATTTTTCTTTGCTTTAGCTTTTAATACTTACATGTAGAAGCATATAAAGTATGTGTGTACATTTATTTGACAATCTTTCTACTTTAAATCAGAACTATTTTCATAACATGTCTGAGTTCCATAGTTCATCAAATATTTGAATTCTGTTCTTAAAGTGGCACCTAGATGAATTACACTTACTAAATTTTCCAGAAATTAAAATTAAGCTTTTAGGGAAAATTTCAACCTGCAAATATTTTTCTTACTTATTATTAATTATACTCTGACCTATATCTCCATGCTTGACCTCCAATTATTTGCTAATTAGTATATAACAGCCTGCTATTCTGTTTATACCTCTGTTCTCAAGATCCTTTACTATAGCTTCCAAACAAAAAGTAATTTATTTGTTTGTTTTTTGCTCCTACTGCTTCTCAGCAAGAGACAGTTCTTAGTTAATCTTGAAGGCACTTGTTAATTTTTGCATCTATGCCTAGAATTTTTCCAGTCGTTTTCTTTTCAGATGATTTTGTTTGTTTGTTTTTCTGTTGAAGGCAGAGCAGGTCAGGTTATCTAACTCCTGGTCAGGTTATTCCCGTACATATGACTTATTGGTTTATGGTTATTTTATGTTTTTAATCATTTTTTACAAGCATACCAAGGTTTCCTACTGAACTTGACCCTATTTCATCTCTCCTTTGATTCTATAATCTTGACTAACACAAGTCTAGGCATATAATAAGTGCTACAATTTTGGGTTTTAAATTTATGAATATAAAGTATTTTCTTTTAAGAAAATACTCAAAGATGTTAGCAAAATAGTTCATGGATTATAATTGAGGGTTCTATAAAACACTTTTCTAAAAGGCACCTATGTGTTATAAATTCTCTTCAAGGAAGATATACATGATTTAAATAATTTATTCACACAAAAAATTACACATTTATTTAATTGACAGATGCCATTGTTTGTCTACTCAGCAGGCATTACTCCATTAAGCACCTTTCTTTTTGCTCACAGTTATCAGAGAGTCCAGGCAGCTTGGGGGTGAAAGTTAAATAGACTAAGCCAGTTTTAATGATCTGCTTTTCTTGACAGTGATTGGTTGAAAAATGGAAATACGTTATAGCAAGACACACTTTTCAAGGCAAAAAGAGGAAAATACAATCTTCCAGGAGTTGAGGGGTGTCTAAAAATAATGTCTCTTGAAAATGTGCATAATATAAGCACATCTTCTTTATTCAGCTCTTAATATTGCCATTTGAGTGACCAAAAATAAAATATTGAGGCCGATAAAGGGGAAAGAAAAGCTTCTGATGACATGATAAAATCATTGAATTAATCAATCCAGGAACAATATACTTGAGTAAATGGGGTTTTTTTTAAGTACATAAAACATGTATATTGCCTAAATAATTTTGAGGTGATTTTCTGTTGTTGTGTCTGTAGCTATGGAAACTGACACCATGTTTTAAGGAAAAAATGTGATTGATCACAAATTTTCAGTTAATTTATTCACTCTTTTTCTTTCTAAGACAGGGTTTTCACATATTCTGACAGTCACAATGAATGATTTTGAGTGTTTAAAATAGCGCACAGGGACAAAATGTTTGGCCTAATTATTCTTATTTGCCTTTAAATTTTACTCATCAAATTTAGCAAATTGTTTGAGATTTTGTGTGTGTGAGGAGCTTAAAAGATACCATTAGCACTCTAAGATTAGAGTGAAATGGTGGCATCTCCTCAGTCCTTCAAATGTACTTCTCTCATTTTGTGGAGAAGAATCGATGACATAAACTTTAAAATTCATTTAAGAAGTCAAATAAAGCTGCTTCTTTAAAATGTGATGTCCTAAAGGCATGAGTTGATTTTTTTTATCTGTATATGTTTTTTAAGAACCCTATTGTGCAGGGAATTAAATATGGTGCCCCCTTTTGGGTGACACTTTTATGCCTNTGATCACAAATTTTCAGTTAATTTATTCACTCTTTTTCTTTCTAAGACAGGGTTTTCACATATTCTGACAGTCACAATGAATGATTTTGAGTGTTTAAAAATAGCGCACAGGGACAAAATGTTTGGCCTAATTATTCTTATTTGCCTTTAAATTTTACTCATCAAATTTAGCAAATTGTTTGAGATTTTGTGTGTGTGAGGAGCTTAAAAGATACCATTAGCACTCTAAGATTAGAGTGAAATGGTGGCATCTCCTCAGTCCTTCAAATGTACTTCTCTCATTTTGTGGAGAAGAATCGATGACATAAACTTTAAAATTCATTTAAGAAGTCAAATAAAGCTGCTTCTTTAAAATGTGATGTCCTAAAGGCATGAGTTGATTTTTTTTATCTGTATATGTTTTTTAAGAACCCTATTGTGCAGGGAATTAAATATGGTGCCCTCTTTTGGGTGACACTTTTATGCCTGTTCTCTAGAAAAAACAATGGTGGAAAAATGTATTTAAAGTGTCTTTAAAGAAAGACTAATTTTTTTCTGAGTTATTAGAAAGTATTTTCCATTAAATCTTGTTTACATATTTAAAAAAAATTTAATATTTCTTTAAAAGTTAAGCAAAAATGTTCCTTGTCTTCAACTTTTAGCATATGAAGCCAAATACAGTGTTTTGCCTTTAAACATTTGTTAACACATTTGTGAGGGACATCAAATTTCAAAAGATGTTTTATTTTATTTTACTTTTATTCATTTATTATTATTATTTTTCTTTGAGATAGTCTTGCTCCATGGCCCTGGCTGGAGTGCAGTGGTGCAATCTTGATTCATTGCACTCTCTGCCTCCCAAGTTCAAGTGATTCTCCTCCCTCAACCTCCCGAGTAGCTGGGATTACAAGTGCACACCACTACAACTAGCTAATTTTTGTATTTTTAGTAGAGATGGGGTTTCCCCATGTCGGCCAGGCTGCTCTTGAACTCCTGACCTCAAGTGTTCCATCCACCTCGGCCTCCCAAAGTGCTGGGATTACGGGCATGAGCCACAGGGTGTGACCCAAAAGATATTTTTAAAGAGGAATAAAGGTTGAGCACAGTAGCTTACATTCTAAAACCCAGCACTTTTTGAGGTCAATGTTTTATTTATTTGTGCATTATCACTAGAAATATGAAGGAAGATTATAATCATCGAGCATTTATATCAATACTAAATGAATAAAAAAGTGAAAGACTTGTTCAGTCTTCTATTTCTATAGACATATGTTAAGGCAAATTGTTTTAGATTTGTGAAATTAAAACTAAATACATATTCATTATTAATCAGCAGTTATTACTTAAATATCCATACACTAAGGCAGGAGTATCTCTTGAGCTCAGTAGTTTGAAACCAGCCTGGGAAACATGGTGAAACCTTTTCTCTACAAAAAAAAAAAAAAAAACAGACTTGGTGGCAGACTCCCTGTAGTCCCAGCTACTTGGGAGGCTGACTTGAGAGGATCACATGAGCCTGGTAGGCTGAGGCCGCACTGAGCTGGGATTGCATCACTGCACTCCAGTCTGGACAACAGAACATGACCGTGTTTTAAAAATAATAACATAAAATTAATGAAATTGAATGAAAACATTAATGCAAATTAGTAAAAATAGCTCAAGGAGCTATTTTAGAACTTCAGTTCTGCAAATTACAAAAATATCTGAAAAAAATAAATTTAAATATATAAAGTTTACACTCAAGTGTTTAATAACTGCTGATTAATAATGAATATGTATTTAGTTTAAATTTCACATATCTAAAACAATTTGCCTTAAAATATGTCAATAGATATAGAAGACTGAGGAAGTTACATTTCAACTTTTTTATTCATGTAGTAGTGGTATAAATACTTGATGATTAGAATATACTTCGTATTTCTGGTGACAATGCACCAGTAAGTAAAAGGTTAACCTCGATGTATATACTTTTTTTTTGGGGGGGGGGAATTATAAAATTTTATTTTGAGGCTTAAATAGAGATACATAATTTTTTCATGACTTGGAAATTCAATACTTGAAAGATGTTCCTTCTCTCCAAAGTCATCTATAGAATGAAAGCATTTCTAATTAATAAACCTACAGGAATTTGTAAAACTTAACAAGCTGATTCTCGTTTCATATGGAAATGTAAAGAGCCAAGAATAGCCAAGACTACTTATTGCATAGTGTTAGGATCCCCCAGGATACCTTGATTTTCCTATTTCCATGACTCCTTTGTGATCTCAAGTTTACTTTTATTTTTAACAGCCAGTAGCTGCAATTCTGTTTTTTTAAGACTGTCCTTGTCCCAGCGCTCAGAGAGGAGAGTCGGGACAGCAATTAAGCAATACTAAGATAGCAGAACATAAAGCAAAGCTTCCTTGTCAGTGGAGACTTACCCATTAGACAAGTAGGCACTGTGCTTTGGGCCCACAATAAATTGTGG
>NW_016807151.1:3004982-3032994 GCF_001698545.2 Rhinopithecus bieti | reverse complement strand
GTTACCCGATTTTCCAGGTGTTGTGTGTCTCAGTTCCCCTGGCTAGGAAAAGGGATTCCCTTCCCCCTTGCACTTCCCAGGTGAGGCGATGCCTCGCCCTGCTTCAGCTCTCGCTGGTCGGGCTGCAGCAGCTGACCAGTACCGATTGTCTGGCACTCCCTAGTGAGATGACCCCAGTACCTCAGTTGAAAATGCAGAAATCACCGGTCTTCTGTGTCGCTCGCGCTGGAAGTTGGAGACTGGAGCTGTTCCTATTCGGCCATCTTGGTCCGCCCCCCATAGTTTTTTTATTTGCAGGAAAAAATAATGTGTTAATCTATCACATTTATTGGAATATTTATTTTTATGGATATGGTTTGTTAAATGAATACAATGGAAGGCACAAATGAAGATGGAGTTGACAAAATTTAACAAATTTTTTGGTCATAATATGAATCTTGCAAGCATTTGTTAGGATTCAAATATGTAATAAAATAGAAAAAGGTGTTATCTCTACTATTAGAGAGGAATGGGCTTCTGTATTTAACCGATATATACATAAAAATGTAAAGCAAAACATGCACCATAAGCCAAGAAGAACTGAAAACATAAGGAATTTCTTATGTACATTAAGTACAGAAATACTTGCAACCTAAAATATGACCAAGGATCTTTGGGCTTTCTCTGTTGTCACAAGGTATCTTTCTTCACACCAGACTCAGCACTTAGGGTGAATTTTATTCCAAATAACACAAATCCAATTCTGAAACTATAACCAACTAACAGCATATATTTTATAAAATGTTTGTGCAAATACAAATGGGGGATTTTATGGGATTATATAACATTCTAGACAGCAAATTTATAAATATCTCATGCAAACATCACTGAGACCCAGCTTCTCTTCTTGACCCTTATTGCTGGTTTCCATTTCCCACCAACACTTTAACTCTCCAACATTTCCTCATGCCCATCCCAAATTGCTGTAAGAAATGACATAGACAGAATGAGTTCCATTAGATCACTAGGTACCTGGAGCAAAGTGGTGCAGAAAGGAGAAGGAGATGACTTTCGGAGGATAAAGTAAGATTTCAGCTGTCTAAAATTATCAAAAGATAATTTTAAAAACACAAAAATACAAGTAACCAAAAGAGCTCAGTCATTCCCCTTCAATTATTTTCTAGAATTAGTTACTTAAAATATTTTTTTGCACAAATACTTTCTGAACAAAGTGAAACGGAAATAAAAGAAAACAAATTTTTAAAAACCGCAATCTTATATAATGGACTTTGTTCTTCCCAGTTTATTAAAGACAAGATCGAAGGTCAGGAAAGTCAAGCACCTTTCACAAAGTGACACACCCAGTAAAAGGCAGAGATAAAATTAGAACCAAGATTATACTCAGTACAGGGCTGATTAGTACTCCATTCGGTTACACTCAAATAATCTTCACACTTAGGTTGCTATAAATGAATATACTCTAATCTAAACTGTGAAGGCTAGTAGTATGGTAACATTAACATTCAGTGAATTTTATTTATTCCGCCTATTTATCCATCTTCCCATCCATCCATTCCACAATAAAGTAACAAAAGCTACATGGCGTCTGTCAACATATAAAAAAGTGTGAACAAAAGTCAGAACTGATTCATTTCTGAAGTCTCAAAAACGAGAGCTTACTGTAATCAAAAACAATTCATTATGGTGAAATTCCAGAGAATAAACTTTTTCTAAACTTTATTTCCAGAAGCGACCTTTCACAGTTAGCAGCTAAGTAATCAAGATAAAGCAAAGATGTCATATTAGATAATTCTTCAGAGAAACCCAATAGCGATTTCTATCAGATCTATATATATTTATATCTCTCTCATATTAGTCTATATATAAAGCTTGGAGTATATAGGTTATTAACAAGGGATTTATTTGGCGGAATTGCCTCACATGATGTAAAAAAAAAAGAAAGTATATGTATTTTCTAGATGATAGACTGAGGAGCGGGGTGTGGTGGTCTCATGCTTTTCAGAATCCCAGCAGCTTTGGGAGACCAAGACAGGTGGATCACAGAGGTCAGAAATTTGGACACCAGCCTGGCTCAACACAGTGCAAATCCCCCTTCTCTTACTGAAAATTTACAAGAAAGTTAGCTGCCGACATGGGTGGCGGGGAGCCTGTCAATCCTAGTCTACTCAGAAGTAAGGACCTGAGGGAGAAGAATCACTTGAACCCGGGAGCAGAGGCTGCAGTGAGCCTAAGTATCACGCCACTTGCTACTCCATCCTAGGGTGATCAAAGCTAGACTCAGGTCTACAATAAATAAATAAATAAATAAATAAATAAATAACTAAATAAATAAATAAATAAAATAAATAGACTGAAGCATGCCCTGAAGTTTTATTTTCCATGCACTCAAACTGAAAAATATTCACTTGGACCTATTTCTTGAATGAAAAATAAAATGTTAATGCTCCTCTGCCTCTGTTTTTTTTCTAATTAATACAATAGTTTAGTATGATTTTTGTTCATTTTTTTCCATTTAGCTTCAACAAATTAAAATTAACTGGCACGATACTGATGTTAAAACATTTTTTGTGGTGAGGGAAGTGGTTCAAAACAATAGCTGCAAGAGAGTTGTTGAGTTTTTGTGGATCAGTTAATTCTGGAAGCAAAGTGATGCTTCATTTCTATAAGAAGGAAACTTTTCTCCAAGGAGATTTAATCAATCTAGCCAGTTAACTTTCTCCAAGCATCCATAGAATTTCATTCCATTTTGCTCACATTGTGACATTTAGTAGTACCTATTTATCATATGCTTATTTATGTATATAATTTATCTTCTTAAGGATTATAAGCTCTTTGAAAATGGCATAGATAGCTTATTTATCTTGTGTATGCCAGGAGCTGGGCATCTAGAAGTCATTTAACAATACTATTGAGTGAATATCTCTGTCAAAATTATTTTCTAAATATTACAAACCAAATGCATCATTGAAAAACTAGAGATGAGATGATTTTACTAGAACAGTAGCATTTATTACCTATACCCATTTTCTGTAGGTATTTGAAAAACTACTTATACCTGGGCTGTACTAGTATTTCAAGTTGTCAGCTATTAATAAGAAAAAGCAAGATTCACACCATCAAAATTGTGTATGCCCATACCCTTAGAAATTTAGTCACTGGCCATGTCTATTAGCAGAGAAAGAAATGCACCAAATCTGAATAAAAAGTGAAATTCTCAGTGTGATATAAAAGGAAATACTTTGTCATGCAGTTGATTGAGATTAGAAGAAAGGGAATCTGTTCCACTGTTAGCCTACATGTTACTTTAAAATGTTGCTTATTATGTTTGTATTTAGGGAGAAAATCAGCTTCTTCTATTGTTGTTCTCTCTCTTTGATGAGTGTTTACATTTATGTCAGTGTCAACAAAATTTTGAAATGCTTGAATTTTGTTATTGACCTGATTTCTTCTACTTTTAGCATGCCTTTAGCCCCAGATACACATCATCAAATTCTGCCCATTCAGAAAGGAGCCATCTGATCACAGATAAAATTCATAAATTATTTATATACAAACAGCGTGATACTAAGGTAACATTGGTGCATTATTCATTTATATCACTTTCTGAAAGTATTCATTCATTTATTCATTCAATTATTAGGTAGTGACTAGCAGTCTTCTAGGTAGCAAGATGCCTGAATCAAATATTTTTTCCACACCATTGTTATAAATGTTCCATACTGTGATCCACCCCATTCTCCTTCACTTATTTTTCTCACCTGTAACCATCTTCTGCCAATATAAGACTCCCTATTGCCGGCCACAGATTGCCACATAGAAAAACTCCTGTGTGAACCCCAACTGCTGAAGGTTCATTTCAAATCTGTCATGAAGTAGCTAAGTTATTTCCCAGGGGATACACAAAATTAAATTGTATATCAGATCTCTTTATATTATATATGATTCACCTAGGTATCTTTTTAGTTAAAATTTGAATCCGTTTGTTTACATCGTTCATGAAAGTGTTGCCTTTTCTTCCCGTCGCTCCTATTAAGGGTGCATGGACTTTCCTTCTTCCCCTCTTTCTTTTCCTCCTAATCTCACTAGCCTATAACGGATAATATCCTTAAAACAAGACAAAACAATATGGTTTTATTTTTACAGGGTCATGCAATACCTTTTTTTTTTTTTTTTTTTTCACAAAGCCATGCAATCTTATCTTTTAAAACTAGGCTGTATTAAATTGGAAACCACAGATGTCTCTCTTGGTGCCACTTTCAACACCTGCATTACTGCAGAATACAGACCCCATGGTGAGGGTGAGGTAGGAGAATGAGAGGAGGGGCATGAAGACAAGGCCTTTATAAGGCCAGAGGATAAAAGGCCATGTTTATGAAAACCATCAAATAAAACCAATGTGATTGTTGACAGAGTATCAGCTTATTAAGAAGTCTGTTCCTTTGGTCTAGTTTAAGAACAGATGATCAGGTTTTAGATGCTTTGATTGAAGATGATACAGGCATTGCCTCCATTTCTACTCAATGCATTTTGTCTCACACAACATCATGTCTTCACTTCCCAAAGATGCATTTTTTTTAGTGCTTTGGATCTATGAGATTCTTGTTTCACTTTAGGAATATTTAAACAACAAACTTGTATATAAATGTAATCAAGAGTCTCTACCATTGTTATCTGTCAGCTTTCTAAGGACATATATCCTTGGAGAAAAGAAAGAAAAAGCTTATTAAATATCAATATTTTATGTATTTTGAAGACAGTTTCAATCAGTAGAGATTAGCTGTGTAAAAGGTTGTTTAGAGGAGCAGAAATATCTTCTTCATGTCGCTTAATAGGCATCATACGCATATTCATCATACTTTGCCAATGTAACAAGCCTGGTTGGCGTGTAATTTAATAGTTGTTTGCATTCCCCAAGTGTTGTGTTTCCCAATGGACTAACTGCCATTAAAAGATCAAAATGTTTAATAAATGTTATATAAACTTGGAAAGACATATGCTGAGAAAGACCACATGCATTTCTTCATTTGTTTCACATATTGATAAATTTAAGAAATCTGTATTGACATTATCATTATTTATTTATAGATTCAGTGGTGTTACATCTTAGTTATTTTACTTTAGTTACCAACTTTTCTTTTAAAATTTTTCATTTGAAAATATATGTCTGTTAAACACAGAGCTTCATTTATTTCTGTAATATAATAAGTTTTTAAAATATCTTCTAGGTAAAAATGTAATACATCGAAATTTTGTGGTGAATAATAGATTTCTGATATAAATTAAACAGCTACTTTGTAGTTTGGAATTTTGTGAACCATTGTAACAGAATTTAGTGAATCAATCAACATGAACTACCATCAGTGTGTTAACAAAGCAGCATATGAGAATCTTGTGTCATCACTCTTATGGTCACCATGGGTGAGACAAATCACATATTTTGTTAGGCTCTACATGAACTTTCTCTGTAATGCTTTCTGCTTTTCACAATTTTTGATGAATTCAATAACTTTCTACCAATAGCCCCTGGGCCACATTTGGAAAGGAATATATAAGAATGTTCATTTTTACTAATTTTAGGCTCAATTATATACATTGTGTGGCTAAATTATCCAGATTCATGTCACTCCAGATTGTCAGTGAAGTGTTAAACACAGAACAGACCTGAAAACATCAGCCATTGTCAAAATCATTTAAAGTGGGGGCTGCTTTTTTTTGCCATTAGCCTTTTTTTTTTTTTTTTTTTTTTTGAGGCAGAGTCTCGCTCTATCTTCCAGGCTGGAGTGGAGTGCAGTGGCATGATCTTGGCTCACTACAACCTCCACCTCCCGGGTTCAAGTGATTCTCCTGCCTCAACCTCTCGAGTATCTGGGATTACAGGTGCCTGCCACCACACCCAGCTAATTTTTGTATTTTTAGTAGAGATGGGGTTTTGTCATGTTGGCTAGACTGGTCTTGAACTCCTGACCTCAAGGGATCCACCCACCTTGGCCTCCCAAAGTGCCAGGATTACAGGCATGAGCCACCACACCCGGCCTGCCATTAGCATTTTTTAAGGAAATGTCATCGATGAAAGCGGTAGATGTATCACCACAGAAAACTATTTAACGTTGTTTAGGATTTTCAATGCACTTTAGCAGGAGAGGATGAGCTAGAGTTAACAATATTAATCATACATTAAAAACTCATATTTAATGAAATATACATTAAATACCAAACAGAAATGCTCATGAATTTTTATGAGATTAAAATTTTGGCAAGGAATCATGCATTTTAAATAAGAACTTTTATCAGGACAAAGTCTGCTTTTATAACTTTATCTTCTACCCATTCTGTCTATTTTATTGTTCCTATGTCTCATATTGAAATGAAAGGAATGTGCACCTTTATGTCTATTCTTCACCTGAGGTAAAAATTGATCAATTTTGAGGGAAAAATCAGATCAATTTATACTGTTAATAATAAACTTAAATAAATTAACTGCTCACTGACTTGTATACCCCTCTTGGGAATAGAGTACTTTCTTATATCAATCCAGTGCTTTTTACTTAAATTAATACAAAAGTGCCCACTTTTCTATTGTAAAATACAAAAACAGACTAATATGGTAATACATTGGCAGTCATTTTCCCCATTCCTTCATTAGGTAGATAATGTTTTTATATTAATTGGAGTTATTTTCATTTTACAAATCATGATGGTATTATTTTTATGGATTAATTGTTATATTCTATTTGGGGTACCAAGTTAACATCTGACAAGGATTTTCTGTGAGCAGACTACTTCGAAACCTATGCTATCTCTTTCAATATGTCAGTTTTAAAATAGTCGTCAACCGTCTACCTGGATAGAAACAGAGATATAAGTAAGCACTAGAAATCAGAAATAATTGACAGTAGCTGTGAGAATAAATAATACGTACATCTCTCATGGGAATTTCCAGCCTAGAGAGTTTTGTAATTCTGCTGATCTTTTCTGTTCCCACCATGTTCACTTTTGGCTTGTCAGATACAAATATTTATACTATCAACTTCTCTCCTTTTAATGGCAGAAAATACAAATAATATCTCTATCTGGCTGTCTCTATATCTGGCTAGCTGTCTGTCTAGCTAGATAGATAGATAGCTACACCTAATTATTATGGTGTAAATAAATATTTAGAAATATTTATTTCTAAATAAATATTTAGAAAAGGTCCATTCGACCAGTCTTCTAATTATTCAAAAATTAACTGCAAGATAACTCCACTGAAGCTAAATTTAAAAAAAATTATATTAGTTGCTACTTAATATGTTTCTCCACAGCAAACTTTTTTTTCACACTTACACGTAATGTTGTTTTTAGTTACATGTGAGCACAGTTCATCTTACTAAGAGAATCATTTGGTCCTTGAGATCTGAGACTACATCTCTTAATCAAAATAAGATTGAAATTGGTATTGAAGATACTGGTATTGAAGGATTGAAGATGTACTTGGAGTTAATCATGGTTCAGCACTAATTAGCACTATGACCTGAACCAATATGCTGACATATGAAAATTATTTAAGACTCAGTCATCCATATGTATACATCAGATATATTTATTGCAATAATTCAAAACCTTGGGGTACCATAAAAATTAATCACTTTGGGAATTAATAAACAAATTGTGAATGCTCACCTGAACTACTCCAGAACATGAGATAGGAGGATTAAGCAAATTGTATTTAAATCCCAAGGACAGTGTGAATGAAACTTTTATTTATGCTACATACTCATTGTAAATGGAATGATTAACACATTCTCAAATGACAACATGGTTGGGGTTGGTTTTGAATTCAGATAAGCTGCATAATAAAACCCTTGTTTTCTAAATGTGATATGAATTATCCTAATTTATAATGTCATACAAATAAGTAAAATTTTTAAAACTGTATGTTTTCATAGGTTGTTATTTGGGGCTTTCAGATTTAGAAAATATTGCTATTCTCCCCCCAAATTAACATAAACACCACAAACAGATTTTGATGTTACAGAGCTTAAAATGAATGCATTTTTGAAAAAGACACTTGTTTAGTCTTATGGCAGGAATGTTTCTGCATTTTGACCATGCTGACAAAGTTCATCTGACTGCTCTAACTGCTTCTATTTTATATTTCATTACCTTAATATTAAAAGAATAACAGATGATTTTCTTACTTAACACATCATTCTCAGGAGGCCAGTGATGGCATATGCAAACCAACCATTCATTTAACTGGTGGGATAACCCACTCCAAAGATTATTTCTGTGCCTGTATATGTTTCCCAACCTCTATTGCTTAGTCATAAATAACTTGACTCCTTTTAAACTACACATTTGTGCTTGTGTATGTTTCAGTATATATGTATGTATTAGTTCAATAATTTATTTGTTGTTTAGTTCACGTTCTAAGCCGTGGACATAACCCCGGGAGCCCCATGAGGTGCCAAGAATGTCAAGATTATGCAAGTTTGGATATTTAGTGATGATCTGAATGAAATCTGAGAGCAGGTCCCTCTTCCTTAGTACAGCTTTTTAAGTGCTCCCACGGTGAACTTACATAGGAACGCCAGGTTCTTTTTAAAATATACTGCTATGTTTTCATTTTAAAAGACATTTAAAGATACACACACACACACACACACACACACACACACACACACACATATATACTTAAAAATAGTTTGGCTGTTCAGCAGTACTTAATACTTGAAGTCTTGTTTAAAAAGGACTCAACAACTTAACCAATATTATTGCTCTTTAATTACTTTTACTGGGACTTCAGAACATCAGGACTGTTTCTAATTGACAATTTCAGTTCATGAAAAGTAAGCTGCATTCTGATTTCCAGTGTTGCTAGTGCACATTGATTTAGGAACATTATTACTGTATAATGACAGAATCCCCTCTTGGCAGTAAATTACTCACAAAAATGAAGATATCACCCACGTTATTTCTACTTCCAAGAGCAAATTTGTTTAGTAATGACAGTCATTATGATACCCAGATGAGGAAGTCATCCAAAATCCTTTATAAAAATGAAATTAATCATATTCAAAATGAATGCCCCACTATAAATCATCTCTTTATGGGTTTATGGCCATGATAAACAGCATGGTATGTGGGTTTAATATAGGAAATTAGCCTGAGAAGGCCAAGGTGTGAGTCCCAGCTCTGTTAGAACTCAGATGGCCCTAGTCAATTCCATTAAATTTCCAGTGCTTCAGCTTCTGTTATTATGAAATGGTGATGTGATGAACCCTAGGGATAAAGATGAAAGGAAAAATGCCAGTGACAATTGTTTGAAAATTATAAACCAATATACATATGACCTTTCCTTGTTTGTCTTACTTGGGACTTTCACATATAATGAGAATATAAAAGGGTTTGAAATACCTTTAATAAGCATCTGTGATCACCTCTTTCTTTTTACCTCTTAAAAATGTTTTTCTTCAGTGGAATTCATTTGAGAGTGCTGCCTTTGGAGCTAGCGCTAGTTAGAACTATGGAACATGGAACAATATTACTTGACTCACTATTCCCTTCTCCCCAGCAGATCCTCCAGTATGACCTAGATATCCGTACTCAACTTAAATGTTGGCATCCAGGCATCTCAGGTGGCTTTGCTTAGTATCAGGACCAATAGTAGACAGTCTGTCCTGCTTTTAGGAGTTAGTTTCTAATTTATGTGTGTCTTCTTAAATAATCTGTGTCTTCTATTTGGATGTTCAAATGTGTAGATATAATAAATGGCTACTCCCTGAACCTACTGACAATAAACTTTATTTCCCCACCACTGGTGGTGATGGTGATGGTTGATGGTTGGGGCTTGGGGGTGGTTGTGTCAGGGGACAGTTTACTACATTGCAGGAAAGATTCCTTTAGCCCTTTAAGAATTCCCAGCTGACTGGGTCTCTGGTGCTTATGTACTGAAAAATTATTTCCTGTCTTATTTTGTCAAATTCATTTCCATTATTCCCCACCTACTTTCCAGAAGCTTCCCCTAATGTAATTCGTTTTTGCCTTTGATAATGTAATAGCAACTGCCCCGAACTCTGGACTCAGGAACATAGGCCACTCTCAGATAAGATTCACTTCAGAGGAAAGTGCTTTCTGAGACTTGGATGTGAACTTCGTCAGTTCCTAAGGGACTTCATTATTGGTCTCTCCTTTGTATAGGTGGGTGGTCATGAGATTAAGGTTTCAGCATCTGCACATTTTATGCCATTCATATTTGTGTTTATTCCTATTTGTTCTGTCTCTTTTAAGGCAACCCATATACAATCCATGTACCAGGATTGTAGACACTTGATACATTGCAATTCTCAGAAATATCTGTAGTTTAAATGCACATCACTGAGGTAGATTGATCTTAGTGTATTTTTGGTACACATTTAGTGTAAAAAAATCAAAAATTGATATGAAGAAAAAAGACCAAATACAGAAATAATGACTAAGCTTTTGGAGTATACTTTTCTGAGACTTTCTTTTGCATATAGGTCTGGTATATTTTACAATAATAATAGGACCTATAGTATCCACAATTTGAAACTTGTGATTGTGATTATATGTTTGTGTGAGTATGTTTGTGTGATCTACCTATTTAAAATAACAAACTATTTAATTTAAAATGTCAATTTTAAAGATGGAGTAAATTCTACTATTTGGATATTTCATATCTTTAGCCTATTTCTTAATGTGAACCATTTAGGAACTATTTACAATATATATTTGTATAAGGTCATGTATTAATATTTCTTTCCATAAATTATAATTGTTAAATGTGGGAAAATGTTAGGACATACAGATAAGTCTTAGGAATAGTTAATTTAGGGTCTTTGAGCAGATATTAGTGGGTTCAGTCATTCTCTGTAATTATGTAGACAATATTTGTGTCCATGCATAGGTTAATTTATTCCTAAAAAATTCCATATTTTATCAGATTTTCACAAAATTTTAAAATCAATTATGTGGTTTTGTTTTTCTAGAATGAGTATCAAATTGCTTTAGAAAATATACAAACACTGTTGGAGAGAGCATGATGATATAAGACTGATGACTATAACAGTGTTATTTTGTTGTTGTTTGTTTGTTTTTACAAATTGTGTCATGGTAATCCAGAATCATGTCACATATTCCAGCCCTCTAACTAGCATAAGTGAGGATCTGTTTGATATTCATCTTTAGCAATGCCTCTACATAACATGAATTCTGTGCTTTGTAGAACTGACCTTGAGCTTCTACTTTATGTTGCGTTATTATAATCACAACACGCCTTGATCTAGTCTTAGTATTTTGATTCTGATCCTCAGTAGATTGTGTTACTAGCTCTCATGCTAGGTAGACTAACTCAACAGTTTTTAAATAAATATTTTTGCCAGTTCCAGTATAATGTCCAGATGTCAGAGGGTTTCCCATTGTTCTGCAGATCACTTAACTATTTCAAAGAGAGCTCCACCTCCAGTATTTCTATTAATCTCGAACAGAGAAGCAGATGGCAAACTGGTTCTCTTTCGTGACAATAACCATTAATGGTATCCAGAACTTGATTTTATTTCCCAAAGTGCTGTGAAGAAGTCTGCGGGTAAGATTTATAACGTTGTCTCTCTCCTATTTTTTCTCTCATTGGTATTCTTTACAGGGCTCATAAACTCAGCAAGTCAGCAGGCTAATTCTGTCAGACTTCATCTTTTTCTTTTCTTTGTAATTATTTTGCTGTCAAAAGACAACTTCTACATTGTAGGGGCTTTTGTTATTTTATTATTTATTTATTTATTTTGCAATTTTTATTATCACTATGTCTTCTAACACTAGGCAACAGATCAGAAGAAAATAAAAGGGTCAGGGATATGAAAGGAAAAGAGGATAAGCAACTAGTAACACAAATTATGGAGGAAAAAAACACTAGTAGACAAGAATGGATTCAATTTTATTGCTAGCAGATACCAAGTATAAAATAATTTGGCTTTCTGAGAACTTAAAAGAGAGCTAGATAATGAAGAGATGGAAAAAGTCTGCTGGGTTTCCAAATTAAAAAAAAAAAAAAGTCTAAACAAATGATTCCAAACACCTAATAGAGCTTTAATATTAAATATTGTAATTATTTTTTATTTTAAAATGTTGTTAATTTATAAAGTAGAAAGTAAATAGTGACATCATTTTAGAAACTATGATAGCATCTCATTAAATCATTAATAAATTAATTTCAAAGTGGCAGATGACATACCATTTTGAAACACTATAGTTTTGACTCAACTCCTCTCATTCCCTAATAAGAATCAATGGGCCTGAGGCATTGTAATAAAGCACCAATTTGTATTGTTTTTCCATTTGTTATATGAGTCAGCTCCACCTGCTTAGCTAGTCCAGTTGAGTCAGCTGGCTTGGCAGGGCCATCACCTTTGGCTCACTTGCCCCAAACATCACTGCCCAAAGCATGACTTCAACCCAGCCAGACTTACTTCTTTCTTATTTGCTTCCATTGTTTGTCAATCTGAAATACCCAAAAGCCTGCCCTTATTTATTTCTGTCTTTATTATTCTATATTTTCTTCATTCAATATACTCTCAATATAATCTTGGGAAGACTTTATATGATAGGGCACTCAATAATATGCACAGTTTTACTACCACTGAGACTTTAGAGCTCCTTAGACATCATATAACAGGGTATTAGTAGTTTGTTGAAGCTAAAGATGTTAGTCTGTAAGGCTTGACTCTGCCTGAATTCCATTGTCTTCAGCTTTATATTAAAAACTTGTTTGACATGTGACTTAGCCAAAGCTTCTTTTAAGACTATATGTTTTAGTCTGTAGAACATACTACTCTACTTTGTGAAAACTCTCTAATCTTCTACTAGATGTGAAATCCCAGTTTCCCTTACCTTTGCCTAGAAACATAACACCTAAAGAAACTTTGGTTGCTTATTCAATATTAATAAATTAGATTTAACATTAATCCAAAACATTTTGACTAAGGATCCTGACCATATACCTAGCCACTTGTCCGCCTGTCTTCCTTATGACTTTCAAATTGCTACAGTTTTGAAATATTATCTATAATTGTATCCACAAAGGTAGGATAATATCTATCATGCAATATTTTGCAGATAAAAATCAATACAATTATTTCTCCACCTTTCCTTAGTAAACAAGGTCCTGTTGTATAATAGTCAGCTGTACATTGAACAAACCCTATGGAGATACTTGGATATTGAATTTTAAAAGTGCCACTGTACTATCTCATTGTATCCAAAGTAATAAAAACATTAAAAAAGAGTAACACTTACTGCTTTCCTTCAATATCTTTTCCTGATGGATTTACTTCCTACCACATTTGACGATCCTATTCTGACTGCATAGTTCAAGTTGACATCTGCTTTAATAAAAATAATGAGCTAATTATATGTATAAATACAATGAGTCTAACCTGAAAAAAACCTTGTAGCTTCTATATAATATTTAAGAATAATATTTATCAACAAGTATTTTCATTGCATAATAACTTTAAGTCTTTTATTGTAACTCCTGTGATTTATATAATTTGTTGAACAGAAAAATCAGAATTCTAGTTAGTCAAATGTCTGGAATCATGGAGCTTATTCTTTTCTCTTTTTTTCTTAGTTGTTGCTAAAATTATTACTTTAAGCTGAATGTGTATAAATAGCTCAGTTTATTTCAACTAAGTAGAGAACTTATAATGTATAAGTTTATAGGTATATTAGATGTCCTCATATGTTACAGAAAATAATAGACCCACTGTTGTTCCCAAAAAGTTTGCAGTCTTGAATTGTGTACAATCATTTATTTATTCTATTATTTAATCTTTCAACAAACTACCAGTTGACAAATTTTTTAAAGATTAGTTAAAGTAAGTCTATAGTGAGACAGGGATTCAAACACTGACATGCCATGAAAATATAAAAGAAATGAGAAACATATTTGGGGATGAGCAAACAATCTTAAGATTGATATTGGTTGGAAGTGTGATGTAAAGAATACGGAATGTATTGGAAAATACCTTGAATGCCAGGTTACAAAATTATATTGATGTTATTCCGAATTGGGAAAGAGGGGATTAAAATTGTGAGTAAGTGTTATAGCCACTGAGAAACAAATAAATTAAAAATTTGAAACCAAAGGAATGAGTGCTGTAAACAGGGTTTGAAATCTGCATAAGACATATAAGAATGGAAAAGAGAAATTACAATTTCAGGTTGATGAAAATTTAGGTATAATCTGCTTTTGTATCATTATCATGAGATGATCATGCTTTTATTCTGTAAGCTCTTCCACACAGTGGTTCAGTCCAGAGGAGGGAAACTGACTGTCAAGGTTTATTTAGGCAACTATAACAAAATGCCATGAACTAGAGGGCTTATAAACAACAGAAATGTATTTCTCACAGTGCTGGAAGTCCAGATCAGGCAAAAGTGGTATCTGGTGAGGCCCCACTTTCTCATAGGTGGTGCCTTCTCTGTGCCTGCACACTGCGTCCTCATATGCTGAAGGGACAAGACAGCTCTCTGCGGATGCCTCTATAGGGCACTCACCCCATTCACAAGGGCTCTCTATTCTTATGACTTAATCACCTCCCAATACCATGCTAATACCACCACCTTGGGGGTTAGGATTTTAACATATGAATTTTGGGGGGACACAAACATTCAGATCACAGCACTGGCATTTATCGAATGCCTTCTGTATGCCAGGCTCTTTGCTAACTACATTCTCTATATTGCCATCACTGGAATGTAAGGCTCACGGCATTGTCTAATTATGCTTAATTCTATGTCACCAATGAGTGTCTAGCATTATGGACAACGCATCCATGTCTTTTAAATACTTGAAATAATTCAATTCATTATAGTATCCTGCTAGGCTGATACCATTAGTACCAGTTTACAGATGAAACAACTGAAGCTGACCACTCAAGATGATAGAGCCAGCAAGTCCCAGAGTAATGTTTTATTCAAATATGTTTGCTTTTTCAAGTATAAAATCTGTCTCATCGTGGATTATATATAAGTGTTTGTTGTGCGTGTGTATGTATATGTACATGAACAATCATCTAATTTTTCCAGTCTGTTCACATCACTATATAGTTTTCTTTAAAAATACATTTCTGAGTTGAAGCTTTAACTAGTGAACTGAATTTAAATAAAAATAAAGCTCTTTACACTCTAATCAAATTAGCATTGCATTTTGTTGGTTCAGCAGACTGAACAAATTCTGACATCCAAAATAAATGGAGCTTAGGATACACAATTTCAGGAAACTGACAATAACCTCTTTGCTACCACTAAGGGTTCAGAGTGAGCCTCGTCATTTTATTCCTTCTACTTCAAAAGCACTCAGGCTTAAAGAAAGCTCTAACGGTTATCTCGGTAAAACGTCAGAAGCCTGTGCTATGGGCAGCCAGAAGGGATTGTGCAGATCCTGACTCTGTCAGGGCTGCGGTGGTTGCTGCTGCCTGTAACCTTAGTGGCAGACTAGACTACACTGCAAAAATGACCTTCTCCGTAATAACAGCTTTCAGATTTGCCCCTCACAATGAGGTTCTCTGGGCATGAGCTTTGGTTCTGGTTGTTGGAAGGTGAAACGTCCTAGAGGAGAGCCAAAAATCTCCACAGGCATTATGCTTAACCCCATGGCCTCTTGTTAATATAGTTAACAGCTGAGGCCAAGTTCATAATCTCCACCTCAGTAAAATGACTGGAAAACGTTGAAATCCACATGGGGTAGACAGATTCTGATTACATTGCAGACTACATCACACTGGATGTTTCAAAGCTTTTATAATTTAATATCAGTAATACTACTGGCACTACAACTAATACTAATAGGAATCCTGGTGGTAATACTACTAATGCTACAAAAAATAATAGTCACCATCATATGCCTCAACCAATTTGTGGGGTTTAAATAAGCAATAATAGCAATGTATTCAGATTCTTTAGAGGGACAGAACTAAAAGTATAGATGTATATGTGAAGAGGAGTTTATTAAGGAGTATTGACTCAAAGAATCACAACGTGAAGTCCCACAACAGGTCGTCTGCAAGCTGAGGAGCAAGGAAGCCAGGCAGCACCCCCAAACCTCAAAAGCAGGGAAGCCGACGGTACAGTCTTCATTCTGTGGCTGAAGGTCTGAGAGCCCCTGACAAACCACTGGTGTAGGTTCAAGAGCTGAAAAGATGAAGAATTTGGAGTCTGATATTTGAGGGCAGGAAGCCTCCAGCACAGGAGAAAGATGAAGGCCGGAGACTTAGCCAGTCAAATCCTTCCCCGTTCTTCTGCCTGCTTTTATCCTAGCCACACTGGCAGCTTATTGGAGGGTGCCCATCCAGATTGAGGATGGGTCTCCCGCTCCTAGTCTACTGACTCAAATGTTAATCTCCTTTGGCAACACCCTCACAGACACACCCAGGAACAATATTTTGCATCCTTCAATCCAATCAAGTTGACACTCAATATTCACTGTCACAGCAATAAATACTGATGCGGTAGTTAAACATGGTTTATACAGCAACAATCGCTTTTATCCTTTAGAAATATATCCAACATCAATATTAAGCTCACTTGGTGCATGAGGAAATTGTATCTGAAGTTCGTTTCCTGTATTACTCAAAATAAGATACCTGTTAAATGGAGATGGGTAACTCAAGTCCAGCTCTCCTCACTTCAACACTTCTAGGATTTTTTTATTTTCTTCTTTTCCAGTTACATACAGATGATCCACTTTGTAGTGAGTAACATTTCAAAGCATCATTAAGATACGAAACTCCCCAGTTTTAAGGGTTTCGACTTTTGCACTGACCTTTCCCAGCAGGTTGTACTATACATGAATAGATCCCTTTAGCAAGAGCTCTTAGTGGGCAATCAACCTCTGAACAACTTTCAACTATCGAGAAATGTCAAGGGCCTCTGGAGTGAGTACCATGTTTCATGTTCAACTTTCATGCCATGTACCAGCTCCCAGGTTGACATTTCATACACAGGATATTTTAATTATTGTTTGAAATATTTTATAGTAACCAAACCTAGAATCTATTATATAATCTAGCACTTGTATTCATTTTTTTCTGTGTGGAAAGTGACATATAACATTTTTAGGGTGATATTTTATCTCAAAGTCTGTGAAGACAATGATGTGATTTGTTTGTTTTAAATTTGGGTCACAGTGAACCAATTAGGGAAGTAGAACTGACAGTAATCTGGGGAGAAAATAATCCCAGAAATTATGTAAAGAATTATGTAAATAATTTATGTAAATAATGCTAAAAATATGAATGATAGAATTTTTCAAAAGTGGGATAAGAGGGATTGTGTGAACAAAGAAGAGTTAAAATTGATGGTAATATAATGCAAATTTCTAGAATGACACCTTTTTATTTATAGGAATTCAAGACAGATGCAATAACCACTGAAGCCAACATTGGTTTCAGAAGAAAATCATGACAACTAGTTCCATTCTCCTTTTTTTTTGAGGTAAAGTATTTCTCTGTCACCCAGGATGGAGTGCAATGATGCAATTTCGGTTCACTACAACCTCTGCCTTCTGGGTTCAAGTGATTCTCCTGCCTCAGCCTCCTGAGTAGCTGGGATTACAGATGTGTGCCACCACATCCAGCTAATTTTTTTTGTATTTTTAATAAAGACAGAATTTCACCACATTGGCCAGGCTGGTCTCGAACTCCTGACCTCAGGCGATCCTCCTGCCTCAGCCTCCCAAAGTGCTGGGATTATAGGTGTGAGCCACTGCCCTTTCTCCTTTTTGACATAATTAGTAGACTAGACAACCTTGGAAATTGCTGTGATTATATGTAGTGTATCTTGATTTCAACAAACATTTGACAATTGTTTAAATATGTTCTTTTAAAAAGTGAAGACATATGAATTTATGATAATACAGTTAGATAATTTTTAATTGATTGAGCAAGAACAAATAGAGCTAGCTATTGAAATGACAGACATCAGTAATGGCAAAAACCGCAATTACTTTTGCACCAACCTAATAGGTTAATAAATGTATTTAACATTTTTATATTGATTAGTGTTAAAAGGTAACTTACATCAAGTTCAGACCATAAGTTAAAGAATCTGTGACTGACACAAGTCTGGTGTTTTAGATTTCAGAATTGTGATTCAGAAAATTTATTTAGTTTAGAACAATGCATACAATTTAACAAGGTATACACTTCAAGAGAAAAAAAGAGAACATTACACATTAAATTTCAAAGGGACCAACTCGACAATTACAGGACAGCGAAAAGACTATTTTAACAGCATTTTCTGTAAAAAAAAAAAAAAAAGAACTGTAGGTACCAGGCTATAATTGACTGCAATCTCAGCGTGAATCATCAGCATGATGTGGAAGCCAAAAGAAAAAAAAATCTAAAGTGATTTCAGCCGCATTAATAAAAGAGTAATTGTCAGAATAGGAACACCATGGGCCTCTTTACCCCGTCCTCATCAAATCAAAGTTGCAGTGTGCTGTTAAGTTTAAGACATTGTGTTTTATTTTGAAATGGCAAGTTTCAAAAATCAAAGTTCGTCAGAACACAGGCAGTTTTGAAATGTATGCCAGTTAGAGAAATGGCTCACCTTGGGAAAAATCTTATTAAAAGGATTTTGATAACTTTTCTAAGTGACACTCTGACTACTTTGGTGAGAAAAAAGATGAAGAGATTGTTAAATTGGGGTGATACACACAAACATACACACATTCTCTATTATGAGATGAGGTACCATATTACTTTGTGAGCTGCTTGCTACTGGAAATATCTACAAAAGTCAGTAATGTTGATGATGCATCTGTACACTTACATAGTATTTGCCTAACACAAAATGATCCTGGGAAATACATATTGCTTTCATGCTTTTTAATTTTTTTAAATGAAGGCTTTAGAGTCAGAGAATTTAGTCTATTTGCCTGTGTTCACATATCTAATAAGCAGTAATCATAGTGATTTCATCTGTAATGATGCTTGGTAGTTCAAAGCTATCATGGCTACATAGCTGTTAGCTGTAGGCGGTTGTTGCCATAGGTGAAATCTGAGTCTCTTGTTTCTTTCAAATCCCCAAATACATTGAAACTTATATTTTATCGTAAGTTATGTGGTAAAATTAATTTCCTTATGCATTTTCAGATTAATCAACACATTCATATTGTTATTGTTTTATTATTAATCCACATTCGAATAAGCCCTGGTACATGAAATTTTAAACTTTAGCTTAGAAAGCAAAAACAATAATCAGTTTTCTCTCTTTTTTCTAAAGTATATAAAATACAGTCATGACATAAAGATTTAAAGTAATTGGTAAGTATAATGCAATAAGAAAACAAACATGATTTCCTTAAGGCTCACAAGAATAATTGAAAATGTATATGGTAACTATAAATATTTAAGTCAGCTATTTTGGACATCAAAGACCTAAGGCCCAATTTTCGGCTATGACAGGACAATTAGTTTTGGATGGCTTCCTGTAGACGCTTTTCCCCATCATAACATACTAGAACTTTATTTCCTGTAAGCAGAAAACCATAATCCATTTTTCAAGCCCTTCAGGGTGTTTCTTAGGTGATTTCTTATAGTTGCCTATGCCAAAGTAGCATTGCTTTGAGCATTTAGAAAGTATGAAAAGTTTCAGCTTGTTGTCTTAAATAAAATAAAAATGCAGTGAATTAAAGTGAAAATGTATCTACAACATATGCTAGGGTAAAGTGAGCAATCAATAAGGTATTGTTGTGCTAAGAGAGAATTTGCTGTTGCTGGATATTCCTGAAAAATTGCAAGTGACTGTCAGATATAACCACAATGTGCTTAAAAATATTTAGGATTTCTAATGACCATGGAAATCCTATGGAAGACAACTTTCCACACTAAATTTCAAAAGAACCAACTTCTCACGGCTGTAATCCCAGCACTTTGGGAGGCCGAGGTGGGTGGATCACGATGTCAGGAGTTTGAGACCATCCTGGCTAACACAGTGAAACCCCGTCTCTACTAAAAGATACAAAAAATTAGCCGGGCGTGGTGGTAGGTGCCTGTAATCTCAGCTACTCGGGAGGCTGAGGCAGGAGAATGGTGTGAACCTGAGAGGCGGAGCTTACAGTGAGCTGAGATTGCCACTGCACTCCAGCCTGGGCAGCAGAGCGAGACTCTGTCTCAAACAAACAAACAAACAACAACAACAACAAAACAAAAGAACCAACTTATTTTCTCCTTTCAACAACTTTTAGTCTGCTGTGTGTGTGCGCGCGCGTGTGCGTGTGTGTGGAGAGTTTATGTTTTATCTGTGATTTATTTTTGTCTGATGTAAACTTAAAAAATTCTGATGGATGGAAGATTGGAAGTATATGGAAACTTCCCATTTTAGTCTATGTTCTACTTTGAAAATACCAGGGGAAGCCAGATGGGTGGCTTAGGCCTGTAATCCCAGTACTTTGAGAGGCTGAGTCGGGCAGATCACATGGGGTCAGGAGTGGGAAACCAGCCTGGTCAACATGGTGAAACCCTGTCTCTACTAAAAATACAAAAATTAGCCAGGCATGATGGTGGGCGCCTGTAATTCCAGCTACTCAGGAGGCTGAGGCACAAGAATTCCTTTAACCCAGGAGGTGGAGGTTGCAATGAGCTGAGATCCTGCCACTGCAATCCAGCCTGGGCAACAGAGTGAGACTCCATCAAGACAGGGGAAAGGAGAGGGGAGAGGGGAGGAAGGAGGGAGGGGAGGGAGGAAGGAGGAAGGAAAAGAAGAAAGACGAAGGAAGGAGGGGACAGGAAGGAAGGAAAGAAGGAAGGAAGGAAGGAAGAAGGGGAAGGATAGGAAGGAGAAGGAATAAGAAATAAGGAAGGAAGGAGAGAAGAGAAAAGAGGGAAGGAAGAGAGAAAAGAAAAGAAGAAAGAAGGAAAAAGAAGGAAAAAGAAAGAGAGAAAAAAAGAGAAAGAAAGAAAGAAAGAAAGAAAAGAAAGAAAGAAAGAGAAAAGAAAAGAAAGAAAAAGAGAAAAAGAAATAAAGATCAAAAGAAAAGAGGGAAGGAGGGAGGGAAGGAAAGAAGGAAGGAAGGAAGGAAAGAAGGAAGGAAGGAAGGAAATACCAGGGGACGGACATTTTATAAATTCTCAGTAAGAACAAGTGGTAATAGACTTTGCTGTATGCTGTGGCGCTTGTTCAAGCCCTTATGTTCCTACAAGATTTGGAGAGAATAATGTATTAGTAATATTCCTCAAATCTCTAGATACATTCTATGGTTTCTGAGAGTTATACAGCTGTTCTGATCAACTTGTGATATGATATTGAGAACACTTTCCTCATTTCTCTCTGCTAAGGACTGAATGCTTTTGTGCTTCTCAAATTTATGTGTTGAAACCCTTACCCCAGTGTGATGGTATTCGGAAATGGGACCTTTGGGAGATATTGAAGGTTATATTAGTAATGTGAGTGAGGCCCCAGGATGGGATTCATGCCGTTATAAAAAGAAGAAGAGAGCTGAGACCTGTCAATGAATGCACCAAGGAAAGGCCATATGAGGACATAGCAGCAAGAGGGCCCCCAGCAAGATCTGAAACTTGCTGACACTCACATCTTGGACTTTCTGCCTCAAGAACCACGAGAAATGTAAGTTCACAGTTTAAGCTGCCAGTTATGTTATTTTTTTATACAGCAGCCCAAACTGACTTAGACAATCTCCCCACCTCCTGCTTGCAAATTCATCAAGAGTACTTCTCTCTCTGTAGAATAAAAAGTTCTAGGAATGAAAGCACCTGAAATGAAATGAAAGATTGCATCAAGAACCCTGGATTTTGGTTCTTGGTTCTGCAGAGATGTATGACTGCCTAATGGTTGCTTAACAGTGAAATGATCTTATAAAAAATATTTGATATAATGAAGGGTAAGAACTGCATGACTAAAACAACTTCTGTCTGAAATAGCTAGCCTACTTGAAGTTTCTCAGGATCCTCACTATGTCTGTGCAGTAAATACAGCTCTATCACAGCTCAGCCTGAAGCAGTCACAGACAGCTACCTAAGTAGGAATAGTCAGCTGACATCTACCCTTAGAAAGGTGTATTATGGCTTATTATTTAGGTCATAATCAAAATCATGATATTTCTTATCTTTCACATCTTAATATGCCCAGCATAACCCCTCTGTAAGAAGTCCAAATGGCATCCCTCATATTTTAGTTTGGTAGCTCTAAAGGATGCCTGTGTATCTTTTCTGTAACTTCTCAAGTCAAACATAGCCTGTATTTTAAGTCTAACCTTTCTAATTCTTTCTTTCTTCTTTTTGTGGAGATAGGGGTATCACTGTGTTGCCTAGGCTGGTCTCTGACTCGTGGACTCAAGTGATCCTCCCATCTCAGTTGTATGGCAGTTATGAATTACTGCACCTGGCCTGACCATTCTTTATGTTAAAAGAATATCTGTTTGATTTCACAGACAGAGAGACGCCAGGATTCCTGATAATTGAGAAATTGAACAGTTCTTAAAATAGGACAGTTTACATTAGCTGAACCTCAAAAAGTATATAGACTATAGTAATATCCACTTAGATTACTAGAATATTTTCAGATCTGTAAACCAGATGACATGCTACATGAAAATTTAGAGCTAAAACTTAACATTACATGAAATGTTTCATTTATATTATAACAATATGGAAGCAAAAGACATGACTATTAAGAACATGAAAATTTTGACTAATTCCTTTTCTTACAAAAGGGTAGGCATTTTTCTTCAGTATTCCAAGTCATACTGAAGAATAAATGAAATGAAGACACTCAGACTTTTGTAAACTGAGAAGGAAAACCTTCCAGAGACATTTACTATTAACATCCATGATAGTAAAAGTATTTTAGAAAACTTTACAAGAGTAAGATTTAAAGCAGAATTGTTGTCTATAGAATATTTAACAGCTACTCAAAACAGCTTATAAGGGTATACTTTTAGTAAATATTTGTGAATGAATAAATAAGAAATGAGTGACTAATTCCAAATAAATGAAGATTATTTAAGAATATTTTCTAGTTGTGAAAAACACTAGAGTTTGAAAACAGATTTTCTTGTTGTTGTTGTTGTTGTTGTTTTTGAGACCGAGTCTTGCTCTGTCGCCCAGACTGGAGTGCAGTGGTGTGATTTCGGCTCACTGCAACCTCCGCTCCTGGGTTCACGCCATTCTCCTGCTTCAGCCTCCCGAGTACCTGGGACTACAGGCACCCGCCACCATGCCTGGCTAATTTTATTGTATTTTTAGTAGAGATGCGGTTTCACCTTGTTAGCCAGGATAGTCTCGATCTTCTGACCTTGTGATCCAACCGCCTCAGCCTCCCAAAGTTCTGGGATTACGGGCCTGAGCCACCGAGCCCAGCCCAGAATTTTTTTTAAATAGCTACAAATGTAGCCCCATGGAGCTAAGAAACCTACATTTGATAACTTAAGGAAGGTTTAAGGAAAAATCATTTTTCTGAAGTGCTAATGCTCAAGGTATATAAAATATTCAAATAACTCCAATTCGTTTATAATAGAGACACTTTGTAAGCATAAAAATTATCCAGATTAAATTGAATTTAATGCCTTTCCTTCTTATGAGTGTTTACAATGAACCATTGAACAGATAGTAAAATAGAAATGTACTTATATACATACATACACATATGCATACATATATGGAAAATATTAGCAATACATCCCCAAAATTTAAGATTTAAGAAATGGCAAATACCATTATTTAGGAAAAAAAAACATTTTCTGATGTATATATGTAACATCTATCTTTCACTCTTCTGCTCTTTATTTTAAATGAAAATAAAAGCTTATTAATGTCCTGATACTGGCCATCTGTTCCTTTTCCTCCATTTTTCAAAGACCTGCTGGAGGCTTGTGAGTTTTGTTCATTAAAATCAGTGAAATATATTTTGACTTTTCAAAAAGCTAGTGAAAATGAATAAAATAAATTAAAGCTAGATTATCCCTTTTGTAGTTACATTTATTTACCTCATTCTTGACTCTGAGTGTTTTCTGGATCTGATTTCCTCAAGGGTTGTGTTCCCTAAAAATCTCTCTCATGAATCATTAGCTTCATTTATTCCTTCTCCTCAGTCTACAAATTAATTCAATTAATTTTCTTTAAAATAAAATAAACAAACAGAACCTTCAAAACCAAATATTTAGAAATATAGCTAACATTTACTGTGCTTTAAGCACTTAACTGAATTAACCTCCACAGCAACCCCATGATATAAGTATATTACCTCCGTGACCAATAAAGTCATTATGATGTAGAGAATTTAAGTAACACTGAAAACACTAAAAAACTGTGCAACCTAAGGTTTGAAATCCAGCTCAGGGGCATGATTTGTCTGTTTAGTCACTCAGCACTGCCGTCTCTAAGGCAAAAATGTAGACAAAATTACTTTCCAGACAGTACTTTCTACTGTGGTGCAGAAGTTTACTACAAATTTCCTGGTTTAAAACAACAAACATTTGTTATGTCCTATTTTCCATGGGTTAGGAGTATTGGTACAGCTTGGCTGATTTCTCTGCTTAGGAGTCATAAGGTTGCAATGAAGGTATTACTGGACTTTGTTCTTTATAGAATTCTAGGTCCTCTTCCAAATTCATGCAATTGTTGGCAGCTTTCAGTTCCTTGTAGTAATAGGACTGAAGCCTCTGTTCTTTTTGCTGGCTATCAGCTGGGAGTTACCTTTAGCTCCTGGAGGTCCCATTTGTTCCCTTCCACATTGTCCTACTCAGCCATCTCACAACACAGGAGCTTACTTCTTCAGAGTCAACAAGTAAATTTCCATCTCCAGTCTGCTAAGATCAGAATCTTATATGACACTCCATCATCTTTGCCACATTCTTTTTACATTTTTTAAATGTTTAAATTTAAAAAAAGTATGGGTACATAGTATGTATATATATTTATGGGGTACATGAGATATTTTGGTACAGGGGGGCAATGAGTAATAATCCCATCATGGAGAATTGGGTATTCATCCTCTCAAGCATTTATCCTTTATGTTACAAAAAACCTTTTAGTTATTTTTAAATATACAATTAAATTATTATTGGCTATAGTCCCCCTATTGTGCTAGCAAATATTAGGTCTTGTTTATCTTTCTATTTTTGTTGTACCCATTAACCATCTCCAGTTTCCCATCACCCTCGCAGTACCCTTCCCAGCCTCTGGTCGTCATCCTTCTATTCTCTTTCTCCATGTGTTCAATCGTTTTGATTTTTAGATCCCACAAATAAGTGAGAACATGCGATATTTTCCTTTTTGTACTTAGCTTATTTCACCTAATATAATCACCTAGAGTTCTATCCATGTTGTTGCAAATGGCATAATCTTATTCTCTTTTTATGGCTGAATAGTAGTACTCCATCATGTATAAGTACCACATTTTTTTTTAATTGGTTCATCTGTAGATGGACACTTAGGTTTCTTCCAAATCTTAGCTATAAGGAACAGCACTGCCATAAACATAGGACTACAGATATCTCTTCGATTTACTAATTTTCTATCTTTTGGATATATACCCAGCAGGGAGATTGCTAGAACATATGGTAGCTCTATTTTTATTTTTTTGAGGAAGCTCCAAAGAGTTCTGCATAGTGGTTATACTCACTTACATTCCCATCAAGACTGTATAAGGGTTTCTTTTCCACCACACCCTCACAAGCATTTGTTATTGCCTGACTTCTGGATAAAAGCCATTTTAAGTGGGATAAGATGATATTTCATTGTGGTTTTGATTGGCGTTTCTCTTATAATCAATGAAGTAAAGAACATTTTCATATATCTGTTTGCCATTTGTATATGTTCTTTTGAGAAATGTCTATTAAAATATTTTGCCCATTGTATTAGTCCATTTTCACATTGCTGATAAAGACATATGAAGACTGGGCAGTTTGCAAAAGAGAGAGGTTTAATTGGACTCACAGTTCCACGTGGCAGGGGAGGCCTCACCATCATGATGGAAGGCAAGAAGGAGTAAGTCACATTTTACATGTACAGCAGCAGGAAAAAAGAGCTTGTGCAGGGAAACTCTAATTTTTAAAACCATCAGATCTCATGAGACGCATTCGCTGTCATGATACCAGCATGGGAAACACTTACCCCCATGATTCAATCATCTCCTACAAGATCCTTCCCACAACACGTAGGAATTATGGGAGCTATAAGATGAGATTTGGGTGAAGACACAGGGCCAAACCATATCATTTCACCCCGGCACCTCCAAAATCTCATGTCCTCACATTTTGAAACAAATCATGCCTCCCTAATCGTCCCCCAAAGTCTCAACTCATTTCAGCATTAAATCAAAAGTCCATATTCCAAATTCTCATCTTAGACAAGGCATGTCCCTTCTGCCTATGAGCCTGTAAAATCAAAAGCAAGATAGGTACTTCCTAGATACAATGGGGTACAGGCATTGGGTAAATACAGCCATTCCAAATGGAAGAAATTGGCCAAAACAAAGGAGCTACAGGCCCCATGCAAGTCTGAAAGCCAGCAGGGCAGTCAATCTAAAAGCTCCAAAATAATCTCCTTTGACTCCATGTCTCACATTCAGGTCACACTTATGCAAGAGGTAGGTTCCCATAGTCTTGGATAGCTCCAACCCTGTGGCTTTGCAGGGTACAGTCCCCCTCCCAGCTGCCTTCACAGCTGGCATTGAGTATCTGCAGTATTTCCAGGTGGATGGTGCAAGCTGTCAATGGATCTACCATTATGGGATTTGCAGGATTGTTGCTGTCTTCTCACAGCTCCACTAGGCAGTGCCCCAATAGGGACTATGTGTGGGGGCTCCGACCTCACATTTCTCTTCCACACTGCCCTAGCAGAGGTTCTTCATGAGGGCCCCACCCCTGCGGCAAACTTCTGCCTGGGTGTCTAGGCCATTCCATATAACTTCTGAAATCCAGGTAGAGGTTCCTAAAGCCCGATTCTTGACTTGTGTGCACTGTCAGGCTCAACACCATGTGGAAACTACCAAGGCTTGTGACTTGCACCCTCTGAAGCCATGGCCCAAGCTGTACCTTGGCCACTTTCAGTCACAGCTGGAGTGGTTGGGAAGCTGGACACCAAGTCCCTAGATTGCACACAGCACAAGGACCCTGGGTCTGGCCCATGAAACCATTTTTTCTTCCTAGGCCTCCAGGCCTATGATGAAAGGGGCTGCTGTGAAGACCTCTAACATACCCTGGAGATATTTTCCCCATTGTCTTGGAGATTAACATTTGGCTCCTCATTACTTAGGCAAATTTCTTCAGCTCTCTTGAATTTCTCCTTAGAAAATGGGATTTTCTTTTCCATCACATTGTCTGGCTGAAAATTTTCTGAACTTTTATACTCTGTTTCCCTTTTAAAACTGAATGATTCTCACAGCCCCCAACTCACCTCTTGAATGATGTGCTGCTTAGAAATTTCATCAGTCAGATATCCTAAGTTATCTCTCTCTAGTTCAAAGTTTCACACATCTCTAGGACTGGGGCAAAATGCCACCAGTCTATTTGCTAAAACATAACAAGAGTCACCTTTGCTCCAGTTCTCAACAAGTTCCTCCTCTCCATCTGTGACCACCTTAGCTTGAATCTTATTGTTCATATTGCTGTCAGGTTTTCGGTCAAAGCCATTCAATAAGTTCCAAACTTTCCCACATTTTCCTGTCTTCTTCTGAGCCCTCCAAACTGTTCCAACCTCTGCCTGTTACCCAGTACCAAAGTGACTTGCCTCTACATTTTCAGATATCTTTCAGCAGTGCCCCACTCTACTGGTAACAATTTACTGTGTTAGTCCATTTCCACACTGCTGATAGAGACATATCCAAGACTGGGCAATTTACAAAGGAAAGGAGTTTAATTGGACTCACCGTTACATGTGGCTGGGGAGGCCTCAAAATCATGGTGGAAGGCAAGAAGGAGCAAGCCATGTTTTACATAGATGGCAGCAGGTGAAAAGAGCTTGTGCAGGGAAACTCCCTTTTGTGTGTGTGTGTGNGT
>NW_016807151.1:3000237-3003141 GCF_001698545.2 Rhinopithecus bieti | reverse complement strand
GTTTTGAGATGGAGTCTCGCTCTGTCACCCAGGCTGGAGTGCAGTGGCACCACTTCAGCTCACTGCAAGCTCCGCTTCCCAGGTTGATGCCATTCTCCTGCCTCAGCCTCCCAAGTAGCTGGGACTACAGTTGCCTGACACCACATCCGGCTAATTTTTTGTATTTTTAGTAGAAATGGGGTTTCACCATCTTAGCCAGGATGGTCTCAATCTCCTGAACTCATGATCCGCCCACCCATTTTTAAAACCATCAGATCTCATGAGACCTGTTCACTATCACAAGAACAGCAAGGGAAATACCTGCCCCATAATTCAATCATCTCCCACAGGATCCCTCCCACAACATATGGGAATTTGGGGAGCTACAAGATGAGACTTGGTTGGGGACACAGAACCAAACCATATCACCCATTAAAAAATTAGACAATTTGATTTTTTTTTCACATAGAATTGTTTGAGCTCCTTATTCTCATTATTAATCTCTTGTCAGATGAGTAGTTTTGAATTTTTTTCTCCCATTCTGTGAGTTGCCTCTTCACTTTGTTGATTGTTTCCTTTTCTATGCAGAAGTTTTTTAACTTGGTGTAATCTCATTTGTCCATTTTTGCTTTGGTTCCCTGTGTTATGGGGTATTACTCAAGAAATTTTTGTCCAAACAAATGATGTGGAGAGTTTCTGCATGTTTTCTTGTAGTATTTTTATAGTTTGAGGCCTTAGATTTAAGTCTTTAATACATTGTTACTTGTTTTTTTGTATATGGCAGAGAGAGGGTCTAGTTTCTTTCTTCAACATGTGGATATCCAGCTTTCTCATCACCATATATTGAAGAGACTGTGTTTTCCCCAATATATGTTCTTGTCACCTTTGTTGAAAATGAGTTCACTGTAGATTTGTCTATTTATTTATGGGTTCTCTAGTCTGTTTCTCTGGTCTATGTGTCTGCTTTTATGCCAGTCTTATGCTGTTTTGGTTACTATAGCTCTGTAGTACAGTCAGGTAGTGCAATTCCTCCAGTTGTGTTCTTTTTGTTCAGGATAGCTTTGGCTACTCTGGGTCTTTTGTATTTCCCTATAAGTTTTAGGATTGTTTTTTTCTATTTCTATACAGGATGTCATTGGTATTTTCATAGGGATTTCATTGAATCTGTAGATTGCTTTGGGTAGTATGGACATTTTAACAATATTGATTCTTCCAATCCATGAACATGGGATTTCACTTTTTTTCTATTCTCTTCAATTTCTTTCATCAGTGTTGTATACTTTTCACTGTAGAGATATTCCACTTCTTTGATTAAGTTAATTTCAAAATAACTTAATATTTAATTTTATTTGTGGCTTTCATACATGTGATTACTTTTTAATTTTTTTTTAATTGTTTACTGTTAAAACACAGATAATTTGACTCCTTCCTTTCCAATTTGGATGCCCTTTATTTCTTTCTCTTGTCTGATTGTTCCAGCTAAGACTTTCAGTATTATGGTAAGTAACAGTGGTGACTGTGGGCATCTTTGTCATGTTCCAGATATAAGAGAAAAGACTTTCAATTCTCACCCAGTCAGTGTGATACTACAGGCGGTCCGTTATACGTAGCTTTAATTAGGTTGAGGTCTGTTCCTTCTATACCCATTTTTTAAAGGGTTTTTTGTCATTACAGGATATTGACCTTTATCAAATTCTTTTTCAGCATCAGTTGAAATTATCATATGGTTTTTGTGCTTCATTCTGTTGATGTGATGTACCACATGGATGTATTTGTGTGTGTTGAACCATACTTGCATCCCTGGGATAAATCTAACTTGTTCATGATGCATAATCTTTCTAATGTATTGTTTAATTCAATTTGCTACTGTATTGTTAAGAATGTTTGTATCGATATTCATTAAAGCTACAAACCTTTAGTTTTGTTTTCTTGAATGTCTTTTTCCAGTTTGGGGATCAGGGTAATACTGACCTTCTAGAATGCATCTGATAGTGTCCCCTCCTCTATTTTTTCACAACAGTTAGAGCAGAAGTATTACTATTTCTTCTTTAGATCTTTGGCAGAATTTAGCAGTGAAGCCAGTGGATCCTGGGCTTTTCTTTTCTGGGAGACTTTTTTTTAAAAACGAATTTAGTTTAAGTTCCAGGATACACGTACAGAATGTGCAGGTTTGTTACATCGTTATATGTGTGCCATGATAGTTTCCTGCACCTATCAACCCATCATCTAGGTTTTAAGCCTCACTTGCATTAGCTCTTTGTCCCAATGCTCTCCCTCCCCTTGCCCCTACCCCCCGAAAGGCCCCAGTGTGTGTTGCTACCCTCGCTATGCCCATGTGTTATCATTATTCAACTCCAACTTATGAATGAAAACTTGCAGTTTTTGGTTTCCGTTCCTGTGTTCGTTTGCTGAGGATGATGGCTTCCAGCTTTATCCATGTCACTGCAAAGGACATTATCTGATTCCTTTTCATAGCTGCATAGTACTCCATGGTATATGTGTACCACATTTTCTTTATCCAGCCTATCATTGAAGGGCATTTGGGTTGGTTCCATGTCTTTGTTATTGTAAATAGTGCTGCAATAAACATATGTGTGCATGTGTCTTTATAGTAGAATGATTTATAATCCTTTGGGCATATAGCCAGTAATGGAATTGCTGGGTCAAATGATATTTCTGGTTCTAGATCCTTGAGGAATCACCAAACTGTCTTCCACAATGGTTGAACTAATTTGCACTCCCACCAACAGTGTAAAAGCTTTCCTATTTCTCCACATCCTCACCAGCATCTATTGTTTCTTGACTTTTTAATAATCACCATTCTGACTGGCATGAGGTGGTATCTCATCATGGTTTTGATTTACATTTCTCCAATGATCAGTGATGTTGAGCTTTTTTATCATTTTTTTTTTTTTTTTTTTTTTT
>NW_016807151.1:2965266-2999671 GCF_001698545.2 Rhinopithecus bieti | reverse complement strand
ATGGATATTAGACCTTTGTCAAATGGGTAGATTGCAAAAATATTCTCCCATTCTGTAGGTGACCTGTTCATTCTGATGATAGTTCTTTTTGCTGTGCAGAAGCTCTTCAGTTTAATTAAATTTCATTTGTCAATTTAGGCTTTTGTTCCAATTGCTTTTTAATCTTTGAAGAATATTTTTGCTGGACATACTATTCTAGGGTAAGAGTATTCTTTCTTCTGCACTTTAAATATGTCGTGCCACTTTCTCCTGGCCTGTGGAGTTTTCACTAAAAAGTCTGCTGCCTAGGTGTACTGGAGCTCCATTTTATGTTATTTTTTTTTTTCTCTTGCTGACTTTAGGATATTTTCTTTATTTTTGGCCTTTGGGAATTGATTATTAAATTCCTTGAGGTAGCTTTATTTGTGTTCCATCTGCTTGGTGTTCTGTAACCTTCTTGTGCTTTGATACTGATATCTTTCTCTAGGTTTGGAAAGTTCTCTGTTATTATCTTTTGAATAAACTTTCTAACCCTGTCTTTTTCTCTATCTCCTTTTTAAGGTCAGTAAATCTTAGATTTGCCCTTTTGAAGTTATTTTATAGACCCTGTAGGTATGCTTAATTTTTTTTTATTCTTTTCTTTGTCTCTTCTGATAGTGTATTTTCAAATAGCGTGTCTCCAAGCTCAATAATTATTTCTTCTTTTTGATCAGTTCTGCTGTTAAAATACTCCAATTCATTCTTCAGTGTCTCCCTTGCATTTTTGAACTTCAGAATTTCTGTTTGATTTTTTTGGTTATTTCAACATGTTTGTTAAATGTATCTAAAGGAATTCTGAATTCCTTTTCTGTGTTTTCTTGAATTTATTTGAGTTTCATCAAAACAGCTATTTTGAATTCTGTGTTTGAAATGTTATATATCTCTATTTCCCCAGTATTTGGTCTCTGATGCCTTATTTAGTTCATTTGGTGATATCATGTTTTCCTGGATAGTGTTGATGCTTGTAGATGTTCATCAATATCTGGTCTTTACATCCTGGGCTTGTTTGTGCCTGTCCTCCCTAGGAAGGCTTTCCAGGTATTCAAAGAGACTTGGGCTCAAAGTCCAATATAATGTGTTTTTTGCAAACTTGTAGAGGTACCACCTTGGTGGTCTTAAATATAATCTGAAAGAATTCCATGGATTACCACGAAGAGACTCTAATTCTTTTCTCTTCCTTGCTCACAGAGATATGCAGTCTCTCTTTCTGTGCTGAACCACCTGGCACCGGAGATGTGTTGATGCAAGCACACATGTGGCTACCACCACTGAGACTGCTGAGTCAGCCCTGAATCTAGCACAGCACTATGCATTGCCCAAGGCCCTTTTCTTAAGAGTGTCAAGCTCCCCCAGGGCGCAGGGATATCCAGACATGCTGTCTATGAGCCTGGGATTAAAGTAAAGAAAAACAAAAAACCAAACAAACAAACAAAAACTGAGCAATTTATCTGATATTCTATTTTACTGGGGCTAATCTGGAGCTCAAACCACAACACAAAGCCAGTCTTGTTATATTTTCCCCCTTTCCACAGGCAGAGGAGCCTCTCCTTGTGGCCACCACCACCAGCAACCCACGGGGAATTCTGCTAGGCTACCGTTGATGTTCACCTGAAGCCCAAAGGCTGTTCCATCAGCTTGTGGTACATGCTTCCTGGCCTGGGACTCACCCTTTAGGGCAGTGTGCTCACCTTTGGCCCATGGAATGTCCAGAAATGCTGTACAAGAGCCTATGCCTGGACTCAAGGACTTCTCGGGCCCACTTATTGCTCTGCTCCACAGTAGTCAAGCTGGAACCTAAAGTGCAAGACAAAGTTCCCTTTACTTTTACTTTTCCCTCTGCTTTTTTTTTTTTTTCGAAGGAGTCTTGCTCTGCTGTCAGGCTGGAGTGCAGTGGTGTGATCTCGGCTCACTACTACCTCCGCCTCTTGGGTTCAAGCGATTCTCCTGCCTCAGCCTCCCGAGTAGCTGGGACTCCAGATGTGCACCACCACACCACACCCAGCTAATTTTTGTAGTTTTAGTAGAGACAGGATTTCACCATCTTAGCCAGGATTTTCTTGATCTTTTGACCTCGTGATCCACCCATCTTGGCCTCCCAAAGTGCTGGGATTACAAATGTGAACCACCACACCGGGACCCTCCTTTTCTTTAATATAGGGAGTCTTTCACCACATCTTCCACAGCTGAGAATGTTCTGGGTCACCCCTGAAGTCAGTACATCTCATAGCCCAAGGACCATGGCTTACTCCCTAGGTATTGCTGCTGCTTATTCAGGGCCCAAGGGTTCTTTAGTCAGCAGGTAATATCCTGCCAGTACTGGATCCTTCCTTTCAAGGTAGTGGGGTCCCTTTTGATACAGGCTGTGTCTAGGAGTGTCATCCTGGAGCTACAAACTGGAATGGTAGCCTCACTACTCTGCCTGGTGCCCTACCCTACTGTGGCTGAGCTGGTATTCATGATGCAAAACAAAGTCCTCTTTACTCTTCATTCTCCTCTCCTGAAGCAGAAAGAAGGAGTCAGTCTCTCTGACGCAAACTGAAGTGCCTGAGGTTGGAAGAAGCATAATGCAAGCACTCCTTTAGCCCCACAACTGGTGTCTCCATAGGTCACATGCCACCCTAGTCCACTGGCTCTAAGCCCAGGCTAGCACTTGGAGTTGCCTAGGAATTGCAGTCTTTGTGTCCTAGACTGGCTTTCAAGTTTACCTAGGAGCCCAGAGCACTTCAGTCCACAGTGGCAGGGGCTGCCAACAAACTCAAGTTCCCACTGATAAAATGGGTGAACTCTCTCTAACTAGAGCTGGTCAAAGATGCTCCCTCCATGTGTAGGCACTGGCTGAGCCCAACATGGATTTATTCTGTTATGACAGGGCATTGCTGAGTTCAATATAAAGTCTCTCTCTCTGAAGTGCACAGATTCTCTATGTATCAGGGCTGCTGCTGGGCGATAAGAGAGGCATAACATCAGTGAGTCATAACTATCTTTCTTACCCTTTTCAATGATTCTTTTAATATATGAAGCTAAAACAAGGTACTATGATTGCTCACCTGATTTTTGGTTCTGGTGATTCTGCTTTTCTGTGTGCAGATGGTTGTTAAAATTTGGTGTTCTAGTGGCAGTGGGGACAAATGATGTAAGCTTCTATTCTTCCATCTTGCACCACCCACCCTGCCATATTCTAATGGTTAGAAACAAACAGTGGCACTCAAGGTGGTGGGAGATTATATAATTGTGTGACTCAAGAAGTATTGTAGCTTTATACTTTCTTGTTTCCTTCTCAGTACAGCTTCTTAAAGGAGGGTTCTCTATTCCTGGTATTAAAATTTTTCAACTTCTCTGTGAATTTCATCCTATTTAAGTCTGACATTTACTCTCAGGTAAAATGCTTTGTTTTAGTTGGTTTTGCCTTTAGCCTCATGTTCTGGCATCAATTTTTATGATATCATTTGACCACATCATAGCACTGTTTATCAGGGTCAATTTTATCTTTCTTAATTGAATGTTAATTCACTGAGCCTGGAATATATGAATTACTCAGTGTTATTTGATATCCTTCTTTCTTTAAATTATCTCTTCTCTTCTCTCGTCTTGTTTATTTTGCCTTTCTAGGATTTATTCTAAGTTTTGTTCTGTTTTATACTACCATCCTGCAATGGAATTTAAATTTTAGTAGGCTCAAAATTCCTTTCCAATACTTTCTGGCTTCTTACTCTCCCTACTTCCTTTGGAAATGTCCTATGCAAAAAGTCCTACATCTCAACATCTGACTACAGATTTCTTAAAAGCCCGTGACAGATCTGATCTCAAATCTACTTCAACATCTTGGTTTCCCTCAACACAACCTATTACTCTCTTGTTATATTTTTTCACTTCTTTTTATTGCCAGATGTAGCTATTCAAAACCTTCATCAATTTTTCTATTTCTCTCCTTCTTACATCTTTAGAGACACCAAATCCTGTTGTTTTATGGCACAAATGGCTCTCCAATCTGCTTCTATGCTATTCAATCACTTTTCTGATTCTTAGAAATTCTCACCTAGTGTTTAAAAACACTACCTGAAGAAATGTTAGAAGTTGTTGCCACATATTGACATTCCATTTTATTTTTAGCAGGCGATCACAGACTAATTTCCCCAATAATTAATAACTAGATGCATGGCTCTCTGGAACGACACATACTGTAATCCATAAAGTATCTCTTAATGAATGTGTTGAACAAATAAACAAATTTCAACATAAGCATCTCCTTAATATGTCTGATAGATCTTAAACAAATAATATTTTAAAGCCTAAATCATAAGTGCTAAATGAACCAATTTGAAAATAACTAGTAACTATGTATGAGCAGTAGTAGAATTAAAATCCTAAACATATATTTTTTTAAAAACTGATTTAGTAAGATCAAGACAATCATTTAGTTTCAAATAGAAGTTTATAAAGTACACAGGGTGTGTGGGCCTCTACATTTGGTGACCCAGGAGGATTTATAGATAGAAGTTCTAGTGAAGCTTTTTTCCCTTTTTTCTGACTAACCCTTGCCTCCCACTTCCATTTCCAAACAATATTAATTAAGCTACTGTGACTAATATTCTTAGATTACACACTCATGCTTTATCACTCCAATACAGATATCTGTTTTCAAATGGACATATAGCCAGCTAACATAATAAACTACTATAATACATTTATATTTATTACATAAGCATATTTTTGGAATCTATTTATCAAATTAGAACTTACTACTAAGACCTCTCACAGGGAGATCAAAGGACAAGGTGATTTTGTTTAAGCCAAGAAGAATTTAAAAATTTAAAACATGTCATGTAGCCTAGAGAGAGGGAAATGGTCCAGGGTATTTTATCAGGAGATGACTCAAGATAAAATAAGAAGACAGAAAAGAGAGTTATAGGTTTTCAGAACTTGGGAGGTAATGTAGTAGTCAGAGGTAAAAGTAATAATGTCTAATTCTTTCTTTTTGTCCAGGACCAGCACTCTGTGATCCTCCAAAAGAGTAACTTATTTTACATGGACCATGCTTAAGATATGCAGAAGGTGTCAAGTTTATTTTACGTAAATTGATGCCAAAATGCAATTGTCATAATTAAAACACTTTCAGTTTAGTGCACACACATGCACACACACACACAGAGGCACAAATTTTATCTCCCAGTCAGTGACTCTCTTGGTGAGCTTCCATTTTAACACAAAATAATAAAATATTGACAATTTATGAAAAAATTACCATTTTAATAGATGCCATTTTGTTTATTTTTTATAATAAAATGACTTTGTGTCTTTGGGGAAGAAATAAAATTCTTTCTTGGTAGGTCTGAAGACATTACATGTTGACCTTTCATTTCCCAGGAGTCCTTGAGTGTGAGGACAAAGCCACCTGACCTTGTGTGACACCAATTAGAAATTTCTATTGTATTAAATGTCTCGTCAAGCAGAAAAAAGTTTTTCTGCTCCCTCATGCCCTTTAAAAGAATTATGTCTTTCCAAACAAAATGAGAAATAAGCACTATGAAATGAAATGGCCACTGAGTAAAAAAACTCTCACAAATTTATTATTTTTTTCTTTACTAATTAGAAAAAGAACAAGATTGCAAGATTTCTTGAGCAATATAATTTGCCTAAATGCTTTTGCTGTCTGGCGTACATAAAAATATTTTCACAATCAGGCTTTCATACAATATGCATATAGCTGGAATAAGTGAAACACAGCATATACAACACTGCCTTTTGGGTATTTTGAAGTATTAAACCTTGCCACATTCATATGATCATTATCAGCGATGGGGCTAGAAAAATGGCTTGATATTCAATATATTTTCACTGTCAAGTATAGACACAGAATTTGACAGGATTTTATAGGTACAATTTTTCACAAGTGAAAGGAAATATTTCTTCCTTGTGTCTATTTCTTGTTCTACTTTCCTGTCTATCTAGGATACTTTTGAGCATACATTTGATGTGATGTGTTGTTAGATGTGTAGAATGTTAACATGGTTATTCTTTGTAGTTTCATGAGATGTAAAGCCAACTGGGAAATTAGAGTCCTGCTGAAATAGATAAATCCTTGATTGAGAGAATGAATTTTGTTTTGCTTTGTTTCCAAATACTGGCATTAGGCGAGAAAAAGCGAAAAGCTATTCTTAACTGCACTTAATATCTTGAATAATATAATATTTCACAGTGACATATATGATATTGACCTCTTGTAATTAGATTCATTTATGACCATTCCCTTTTAGGATCATATGCACTAGGACTTTTTCACTCATTAATCCAATGAATTTATTTTGATTAGCTTTATTGCTTGTGATTACCTTTTGTTGTTGTTGTTGTTGTTGTTGTTGTTGTTGTTGTTGTTTGAGACGGAGTCTCGCTCTGTCACCCAGGCTGGAGTGCAGTGGCGCGATCTCGGCTCACTGCAAGCTCTGCCTCCCGGGTTCACGCCATTCTCCTGCCTCAGCCTCCCGAGTAGCTGGGACTACAGGCGCCCGCCACAGCTCCCGGCTAATTTTGTGTATGTTTTAGTAGAGACGGGGTTTCATAATGTTAGGCAGAATGGTCTTGGTCTATTGACCTCGTGATGCGCCCGCCTCCGCCTCCCAGAGCTCTGAGATTACAGGCATGAGCCATCGCACCGGGCCATGATTACCTTTGTTTTTAGGTTACTTACACAAGAGAAATGATTCAGTCACAGTGGAGAGTGAAGTTCTACTTTCTCAACTGTGGATCTCTGATACTGTAAATTTAGATTTTTCCATTTGTTTTGTATAATGTGATATAACACATAAATATATTTACTTTTGGAATGCAACATACTTTTTTTCATGTGGTATTATTTGAAATCAACATGGTAAAGCCTTCATCATTGATATTTCTAAGTAGTATTTGATTTGGCTTTTCCTCTAAAAGTGAGCTTTTTAATATGCTTTCTGATTTTTTGCTTTGAGGTTTAGTATTATAACTCGTATTCACTATATCACATAAAATGAATATAAATTTTATTGCAATCAAAGGAAGCTTGTTTTTGTTATGATTTATATTTTAACATCATTTGTATATAAGTAAGGGAACAATTTGGGGATTTTGCCGAATGTTTTCATACTCGCAGATCATTTTTAGAGAGAAGTGTCCCACCCAGCACCAAAAAACGACCATTTTCTTGCAGGTTAATTTCTGCTGCTGAGGCACATGCCCTGATTTTCACTGACATTGAATTATTACCTACAGCTATAAATCTTGAGTCAATTTTTAATGAATGGCATTTTACAGGTATAGGGTATTTTAAGTCAGCCCCCCACTTAGATAATGATCATCCCATCCTACTTTATTAAGTTAGCCAGCTTGGGTTTATGCTGTTTAACATAAACAGCATAAATTTTCTTATGAACTATTATATTCTATTACAAATTAGCGTGACGGAAGCTTCATTTTCAGATTTCGAATAAAGAAACTTACTGTGTTGTATTCTTAAAGAACATATCAGACAGAAGAGGCCATTGTAATAATTGTGATCAGGGATAAATTATTTTATTTATTTTTGAAGCCACATTAAACTGAAAATAATTACAAATACTTTTTTTCTGCTTCCTAAAGTTAAGTAGTCAGATAAAATATCTAAATATATTTTATAAAATAATAAGGTATTTGGTTAATTATTGCAATAAAAGTTGAAAGTTTTCTCATATGTACTCTTTTTTAAATTTTAGAACTTGAGATACATTCAGTTAGGTAATCTACAACCATGATAATTTAGTAACTTTTCAAAATCTGACTTACAGAATTCTATATGATGCAATCTAACTTAAGAGGGTTAGCATGGTCACCTCCTAAATAAAGTAGTATAAACAAGGATATTTTAACTATTACATATAGATATCTAAAGCTAGTTACCTTTTTCTCATGAATAAAAAATGATAATGATTTATAAAAAAAAGTGGTAATTTACCAATAAGATAAAAATTCCATAACCTTAAAATGATAAGATTAACTGAAATCATTCCTAACTTCCTATTTGCTGATAATTTTAGTAAACTTTGCACCATTGAATGTTTATGACCTACAGTTTAAATAAAATTACTTTGTTATAATATCATCATTGCAAGCCTTGTCATCACTGAAGTCATCTAATCATTGTGAATTTTGTGCATTGTGCTGAAGAAGTAAATGCGTTGTATGCCCATGCAAAACTTAACAAACAAAAAACATTTAATATATAAAGTTACAGTAATAGCATGTTCCAATGGAGCTAAATTATTGAGATAATTTCTTTCACATTTACTATTTTGATGAGCCTCAAGACTTTTGGGCAAGTAAATTACTATTATTCAGATTGACAGATGAAGAAATGAAAGATTAAGAGCACAAGTAATTTAGCTAAACCTAAACCAGTACTCTAGGATTTAACTCTAGCTTGTGATGTATAACATGTTCCTTCTCCCTCTTCTTTCCATAACTTAAAGCAAAGCAAACAAAACACCTGAAAACATACCAACACTCAGTCTTACGTTTATTGTGATATAACTCCATGTCTCCTTATTTTAATCATGTTTCACCATTCCTTCATTTTCTGTCTTCCCTGGGCCTTGTACTTACAGAGCACTTGCCATGTGGTGATACGTTTCATGATTCTTCATATAGAAGCCCATTTCAAATTTGAGCCTTTACGTCATTATTTTCCATGTGTGATATTAAACAATTTATGCCAGTAAACATAAAATATATAATCTTCTATTAGAAATTCTGATAACTCATGAGTATTTTGTAGTCAGAGACAAACAGACAAAATTTACTGGATTTTTCTGTTAATAAAAAGTCAATGTATATGAGTAATGCTTCTCCAATGTAGCCAGTGTTGACACAGTTCACATTATTAATGGTTTGAAAGTATTTTTATAAGAGCAACGATAAACCTGCATATATGTTTGTATCTAATATAAATTTTAATACTATGAATTATATATAACAGGAAGTCAATCTAGTCAAATTTTTTAAGAGGCAGAAAACATGAAACATACAGAGTATAGACCTGTCCTGGTTGTAAAATGTTTTCACATTTGAGACTGAATGCTTCACTGTGTAAGTTAAGCTTTCTGATGTGGTATACATCTCATGAATGATAAATCATCGTGCCATTGCTGATCAATTACAAATGGGACTGTATTACAGCAAGCTATTGTCTCTTGCCTAAAACTGATTACTCTTATTACCTGACAAGTCATTTCACAATTTTAAATGAGAACTGGGAGCCAAATATACAGATTGGTTGCACTTTTAGGGTGATTGATAAGGATTTAATTATAAATCATATTTTAATTCAGTTACTCTGTTCAACCAAGTATAACTTATGAAATTTAATGTATACAATATTAATTCAGGCTATAATTGAGTTTGCAATTGTACAAGGGCTCATTGCCCCAGAATTCAGTGGGTGAGATCAAAAAAGATAGCTCACTCACCTGCCCAGTGAATGAGCCTAATAAATAAATTCTGCATCATCAGTATACAAAGTCTGTAGCTGCAATTTCTTCACTTCTCATCAAAATATAGCAGACACAAAAGGAAATAAATCTGATTGCAAATTATTTAGAAAGACAGATTCAAGTTAAAGTACACATGGACCTAATAACTGATTTTTCAACCTGTGTGTGCGTGTGTGTCTCAGAGCAGTTATCATCATGATCATCATCACCATCATCATCATCAATTTAAATTTATTGAGTTTCTACTGGATATTTGACAATGAAGCCAACTGAACAGAGGAAATAATGATATAAAATATTTCTGGAGTCCTAACCTTCACAAGAGAATTTTTTCATGCTCTTGTGAATAACATTAAATCAAAGCAGATTACCGTGTTTTTTTTTTTTTAATAAAGCTGAAATATATTTATGAAACTTTCAGATTTTCTTAAAGAGATGACTTTTCTGCTGCTTCTGTTACATTTGCCTTTTAATTCTTGGCCTTAACTCCATGAGAGGAATCCTAAGCTGATGCCTTTTGAGAATCTTTTGAAGGCATATTGTTATGCTTAACTTTCTGAAACCTAAATGGCCTTTATACTTTCCATTGTCTGCTATGGTTTTAAGTGCTTTTAAGTTTTCCTGACTCATCCTACACAGGAAGCTTCAGTGAATACTGAATGTGTGGTTACAGTCAGGAAAGTCACACTCATTAAAATGATATTCTGAGGTTGTCCATTTATTTGCTATTTATGAAATAGATATCAAATTTGCTTTTTGTAAAGTCAATTGTTTATCAAGATTAGAGACACAGAGTTGGTCTGAAATTTTACTGTCATAAATTACCTCTCTGCTAATCATAATAATAAGGAATTTATAATTCTGGACTTAACCAATAATTTCTTTAATAATACGTTGTTGCTTGCTATTCTGGAGTTGGAGGGGTATCTGAATAAAAGGTCTGCACTGAGATATTACAAAATAAATACATTAAAATAAAAATTTTAGGCCGGGCGCAGTGGCTCAAGCCTGTAATCCCAGCACTTTGCGAGGCCGAGACGGGCGGATCACGAGGTCAGGAGATCGAAACCATCCTGGCTAACACCCCGTCTCTACTAACTCTACTAAAAAAATACAAAAAACTAGCCGGGTGAGGTGGCGGGCACCTGTAGTCCCAGCTACTCGGGAGGCTGAGGCAGAAGAATGGCGTGATCCCAGGAGGCGGAGTTTGCAGTGAGCCAAGATCCGGCCACTGTGCTCCAGCCTGGGCAACACAGCGAGACTCCGCCTCAAAAAAAAAAAAAATAATAATAATAATTCAGTCTATAGTCTGATAAAATGTTACTTAAATGTAAAAATGCAAAAATATAGTGATACCTTTAGTATTAAATTTATTGTTTTGAAAACCAATAATTTACTTCCTATCAGTTGTGCAACGCTTTTACCAAAACAAACGTTTCACAGAATGATAATTATTTTAATCTGAACCTTTAGTCAAAAAATGCCTATTCACTATTTATTTTGTGCAAGTTATCATAGAGCAACATAGGACTATTGGGAATAATTACTTTGCCCTCTCATAATATAGTTGAACTGTGATATGTTGCATTGTTATTATTCAAAAGATATTCTGATCCCCACTTTAGGAATTATAGAAAACTGATTATTTAGATAGATATCCCCTGCCACTAGCCTGGAGCTCACAGTGAAGACAGTGATCAGTGACAAATAAGTACTATAAGTAAAAAATAAACCTTTGTTTTTTAAGAGCCTCAGAGCATGTTGGGTTTGATAGTCATCACTGTACAATTTAGCTTAGGCTAAGTAGTACTGAGAGAAAAGCAAATGATCTCAGGTGAAGTGTTTAATCTCAAGCCTCCTTCTGATATGAAGTTAAATACTGGAGACATCTATAGTCAGTAAATAAATGTCGGTTTAATTCCTGGTGTTTTGCTTGTTCACTTGTTTATTTGTATTTCACGTAGGTATGCATGCTCTGCTTGAAAATATTCTATATATTTTATTTTACTCTAAAATAAAATCTGAGACCTTTATTTTATGACATGCCTTATCGATGTGAGATTAAATGAGAAAAGCCATTCAGATTTCCAAATAATGAATTTATATATCAAAAAATTCTCCTGCAAAAATCGAATAACTCATTTATAATTTTATCACCCAAGAAAATCAAACAGAGTGACTTTGAGTTGTGGTAACAACTTTTAATTAGTTCAATACGACATATTAATTTTAAACTCTCCCCTATGTGAAATATCAAGTCACCTATACTTAATTATTTCACTTTTAACATTTTATGTTTTTTGCTTTCTTCTCAGGCATTGGCTAATTCTGTTTGTTCTATTCTCTAGTTTTCTGATTTTTCTACCTTCTCAGGACACAAGTCAAAAACTGGTGATGGGGAACAAATCTCAAACCCTCATTCTGGGTCAGAATAAGGGAGGATCTAAGTGGGTTTAGTTTTGGAAGAGTTTCATTAGTTTCAGGCTGAAGGCTTGAGAATGTGGTCTCCCAGATATCCCCCTACTGCTCAATAGATGGAAGTATCAGTTAATCTCAGTCTCCCTTCTCCTGCTCCCTTCCCCTTCCCCTTCCCCTTTTTATCCTTCTTCCTCTTCCTCTGTTTCTCCTCCTTTTCTTCTTCCTTCTCCTCTCTCTCTTCCTCTCTCCCTCCTCTTCCTTCCCCCTTTCTTCTTTCTCTCACTCCCACTCCCTCTTTCCCACTTCCATCACTCTCTCTAAAGGAACCCTGAAATGATCCCAATGGAAAGGGTGATATTTTTTCATCTAGTTTATATACCCTTGTAATAAATATGAAAGAAAAATGTTACTAAATAATTTATAAATATAATTTGCCCATATGTTTGAAAAATATGTTATTAGCCTAATCACAATATAATGTTTCCATTGATTTCCATTTGCATGATGAACCCTATGATTTTATTGAATTATTCCTTTTTATCATTGTAATGTCAGTTATTATGGTGCCGAGCAATGGGGTCCTGTGAGAGAGAAACTATGTTCTTATAAGTGAAGAAGTTTGCCTTTCCACATAGACAAACCCTAAATTTCCATACTCTGCTGCTAGCATTTGTGTAAACTGCATTGCCTTTTGTCCCTTTCCTTCCCACATAGGATGTTGGTCTTGAGGTATTTGCTGAGCTCTGTCATTTCCCGTCTAAAGAGGGAATAAGAGAGGTTGACATCCCAGCTTTCAAGTTAACCCTTTGCTTCCACTGCACTCTATTCTTCTCTCCTGTTATTAGAGTATCGCCAATGATTCTATTTCTGTTCTAATTCACATAACTGGAGCACCCATCTATCTTACTTATCCTTTCTCTAACTCACAGTGCTGAATTAGCATCTCTAAAATATTTCTTGATTTGCTTTAAATCTTAAAATCTAAGTATCTCTGATTTTTCTCTGGTGGTTGTTGTCACATAACACAGATTGGCTGTGATATGAAATTTTAGTTTGCCCTTGAAAACTAAGGTTATGTAAAGCCATACTACATAAGATTGCCATAAATGACCCTATGCTTTTTTCCAGGCCTTTAAACATTTTAAATCATGTTTTTCCCAAACCAGAGACATTGACACATATATTAGATGAGCAAAGCCATTAACATTTGTTGTTGTTGTTGTTGTTGTTGTTTTGTTTTTTATTCCCCTACCAGACAGGCATATTTTAATGATTGGGTTACACAAGCCTGATGATCAGAATATATAAATAATTAAAATAGTCTCAACATTTGACAAATATGTTCACACACATGCACATTTACATATACAAGCATGTCATGTTTGGATGAAGAGGACAAATTGAAAGAGATTCTTTCCAAAGGCAAATTGCAAGGCTGGCACCACAGGGCCCCTGAAAGAAAATCTCCCCTTAGTGCCTGAGGGCTGAGAAGGCATGGCTTGAGTTACAGCTTGATTCCTGTTACTTGAATTGCCTCAATTGCAGATGCATTAAACTTTTGTGAGCATTCTTTGGGGAACAAAATTATAATACTTTGGAGGCCATGCAATCTTCAAATGGAACTTTGATAAATGATACTCATATAGGGATAAGGGAGCCTCCCCCTACACATTTCACATGAGGGAAATGAACTTTGATTCTGAGCTGACAGGTTGATTGCAACAGTGCACATATGTTCCCGAATAGTATATCATCAAGGCAACGTGCTAATCTTTGCAGGAAGCAAAAAGTCAGGAGTTGATGATCTCAGAGGCAGCCCAAAAAAGGCAAATTGGCCAGGTTTATTGGTGCCATGTGATGTCTCTGTAGACTCTAATATACCAGCAACAAAGCTGTAGATAGTAACAAGAATTCATTTTTTCCCACTGGCTAATGAAACCTAAACACATGAGGACCGCTTTCTAAAGTGATTTGATTTGACACTCCACTTGGCACATCGAAGTTACTCTACTGATTGTTTTCAAAATAAAGGCTGTTTCAGTTCTTTCATTTCCTCAAAGCAACTCAAATGATTCTTCCCCATTAAGTGCTCAGGAATTTGTAAATTAAGATGGAAGAAAGGAAAACTTGTGAGGACAGGTTCAGAAGATGTATTCTTTGCCTTAGTTGCCTGGATGATTATGGGACTTATTATCTAAACACCAAATTGCAGTTTTAGGCCAAAAATATGGATTGCAAGTGAATCTTGCTGTGTGTCAACACACCGATGCCAATTCACAGTTGCCTTAAGTACACTCTTTGCTTAGAAACAAAATTTAAGTTCATGTCACTTGGCATCAAGACAAATTATTGCATTACTACTTTTTATTATAAACGCTATTATTAGTGCTATTTATGACATGAACAAGAAGTATTTATTGTGCAAATTGTTATTATGCTTTGAATTTTACTTGCAGGTAAAAGTAGATATTTTAAAAAATACGTGTATCGAACTTTTCATTTTATACCCGTTTTAAGTGAAAACAACCAGAGTTATAGGAACTACATATTCAGATTACAATCAAATTAACAAAAAATACTAATATATAGCATTCTATCACTTTGTCTTTCTCTGTATTCATGACTGGTTGTATTATAATCTCTTTAAATACATAGGTGTGTGTAAATTTGTGTATACCTATAATATATGTGTATATATATGTGTTTATATATAAGCATAATATATATCTGTGAATATGTTTTCTTTCAACTAGAAGGTACAAATAATATCTTTAATAAAATATTTTGGACTTTTTTTTTTTTTTTTTTTTTTTTTTTTTTTTTTTTTTGAGATGGAGTCTTGCTCTGTTGCTCAGGCTGGATTGCAATGACGCAATCTCGACTCACTGAAACCTCCACCTCCCTGGTTCAAGCCATTCTCCTGCATCAGCCTCCCGAGTAGCTGGGATTGCATGCACCCACCACCACACCTGACTAATTTCTGTATTTTTAGTAGAGATGGGGTTTCACCATGTTGGCCAGGCTGGTCTCGAACTCCTGAGCTAGGGTGATCCACCCACCATGGTCTCCCAAAGTGCTGGGGTTACAGGCTATGCTTACTTTTAATAGTTAATCTATCTAGTGAAATAGTCCACTAACATCTTTAAAGTGGTATATTTCTCATCTAGTAGAGTAGCAATATGCCTCCTGGTATCTGGACACATAAAATGTTCTGAAACCATTATCTTAAAGTAAAGCCAAAACACACATCCTAGAGCAGAGGGAACAATAATAAATTATGTAACCCATTCCTAGTTTCTGGCACTGTTCATCTAATATGTCTTTTTTCCTACTCGAATATAAATGTGTATCATTGTAGTATTAAATAACCTCATTATAGACCTTTTACATATCAAGCGAATGAACTGTATCACTTCTTTATTATTTTGTTTGTATTATGTTTAAAAGATTAAACAATTAGGGTTAGAATCATAGGCTGTTATAGGTACAGATATAATTTTGGAATTTCAAAACATGAGATAGATTTACAGATTAGTCCCCTGGTTTCAAAAGTAACTAATGAAAATCAATCATATAATATATTTGCTGATTATTTAGGAATCAGACAATATTTTAGTTTTACAGTAAAATTCTCTTTGAGTTCAGGGTAAACATTATTCAGGCCTAAGGGAACAAAATAAAATAATAATGGCATTATATGGAACTGAATGATTGTGTGAGAACTAGTAGAATGTAAAGAATGCAAAGGCAGTCTTTTACAAATTTTTTATTTTTAACATATTTTGTGATGTCTGCATGTGTGTTGGGGGAGCTTATTTGGAAATGAGTTGTTCTCTGTATCTAAAGGTTTTATCAATGAGTTTATGAGCTATTTAATAACATAATACAAAACCAAAAAAAAATTCTTAGCATTCTCTTAACGTTTTTTAGTCTTAGATTGGTATGTATTGGAGATAGTTTAATAGTTTTGGCATCCTTAATTCATGTCATTCGTTTCTGGCTGATACACTGGTAGAGATATTCACCTACCCATTTGAGGAACCCAATTCTTTAAGAACAAGATCTAGAGGCAGCCCCTATCACATTCTCTTGTCAGAACTCTGTTACTTTTTTATTCCACCTTAGAAGAGAGGCTAAGAAACGTTCCCGTAGGCTGGGTGATCTTGTGTCTATTTAAACCCTGACATTATGGAATAAGAGAGGTATTAGCAGTCTGCAAAAGAATTTTTAAAAAAATGAAACTCCTAATTGCTGTTTCAAAACCTCCTTCGTAGAGTTTGCAAAAGGTGTCTGGCAATGCAGCCATCAATTCCTCAATTACAAAACTTAAATGCCATCTTTTATTACTTCTCTCCTGTTCCTTTTCCATCTTGAAAACTTTATCCATAACATATTTCCAAGTTGTCCCCCTAAAGCCCCAAAATTATTGGCCCAAACTCGCCCTAAGACTAAAAAATACAGATTTGTTTGTTTGTTTGTTTTTTGTTTTTTGTTTTTTTTAGCTAGGATAGAATCCAGTGTACATTTCTAATCCATCATTTTAATACGTATATCTTTTCTAGACCTTCACATTTCTGATGAATCTCACCTTAATTTTATGAGTAAATGCCTCACAAGCACACACAGAACTTTTCATTCTCCTACATTTTCTTAATAAGTTCACTTTCCAACTCTCAGAGATAATACTATGTTTCTTCACTTCCAATCTATATAAGCTCCGTCCACCTTCTTGCTCTCCTTTCTTATTTATAGAAATGAATAGACACCTCCATATAAAAATAACCTAATCGTCACAAAATCTGCTAAGCTATCTGCATGAACTCCAAGGTTTTTGTTGTTTTTGTTTACTGTGAAAAAAAGGATAAATGATCTTTTCTCTTGTGTAAAAGAACAGCCCAGGCTGGTCGTGGTGGCTCACACCTGTAATCCTAGCACTTTGCGAGGCGTAGGTGGGCAGATCACGAGGTCAGGAGATCAAGACCATCCTGGGTAACCAGGTGAAACCCCGTGTCTACTAAAAATAGAAAATAAAAAAATTAAAAATAGCCAGGCAGTGGTGGCAGTCGCCTGTAGTGCTGGCTACTGAGGGAGGAGGCAGGAGAATGGCGTGAATCCGGGAGACTGAGCTTGCAGTGAACCCAGATCGCACCACTGCACTCCAGCCTGGGTGACAGAGTGAGACTCCATCAAAAAAAAAAAAAAAAGAGAGAGAGAGAGAGAGAGAAAAGAACAGTCCAGTCCAGGGACTTCTGCTTTTATCCACTTGAGGACTCAAACATGTTTTAAAAATATTATCTTTCTTCTTATATTAAAAAACAAAACAAAACAAACAAACAAAAACTTATTCTAACCCTAGTGACCTTGAATTCTTCTAATGTTTGTGATCTTTCCTCATTCCTCTTGGTTTGTATGTTCTTGGGATTTCTATTGCATTGCATCAGCTTGTAATTTTACAATCCTTCTGACAAATGTTGGTTCTTCTTCCCTGCCTTTACTTTGTGTAGCACCCTTCACTCAGCGTCCGGCATTGACGAGCTCACCTTACATGGCATACCACCTAAAACCAGATACATTCACATTTTAGAACTTCCATAATAGCACAGCACAGCTTCAGTGACTTCAATAACAAATATGTATTTTCTCACAGTTTTGGGAACCAAAATCAAGAGGGCAGCAGGTTCAGTTTCTTCTGAGGAGTTGGTTGCCTTCCTGCTGTGTCCAAGCATGACTTTTTCTCTGTGTGAGTGCAACCAGAATGTCTCTGCCACTTCTAATAAAGACATCACCCATAGTAGATTAGGACTCCACCCTAAAAGCCTCATTTTTAACTGAATTACCTCTCAAAGACCGTATCTCCAAATATACTTACATTCTGAGGTACCGGAGGTTGAGACTTCCACGTATGAATTTGACGGTACTCAATTCAACCTAAACACCATGGTTTTTAAAAACCCTGACTACTCTCAAAGTTACATCCGGGTTCCTTAGCTTCAGATTTGTACAAAACGTAGATTGACACTTCCAGTCGAGTATATAACACACATCTCAAGCTCCATATGCCCCAAATGGATCAGAACATCACCTGAAAAAGCCACCTTCGTCTCTTAAATTATTACCGTATTCTTCTAATACCTTCCACTTTCTGCCATCAACCCTAACCCTACCATATATTCTTAAACAGAGTGAGCTTTTTTCTTTTCTTTTTTTTATTTCAATAGCTTTTGGGGTACAAGTGGTTTTTTGTTACACGGGCAAATTACATATTGGTAAATTCTGAGATTATAGTGTACCTGTCACTGGCGTGGTGTACATTGTACCTAATGTGTAGTATTTTTATCCCTGGGCCCCTCCCTTCTGAATCTCTAAAATTCATTATATCGCTCTGCATGCCTTTGCATACTCATAGCTTGCTTCCACTTCTAAGTGAGAACATATGGTTTTTGGTTTTCCACTTCTGTGTTACTCCACTTAGCATAATGTCCACCAGTTCCATTCCAGTTGCTGCAAAAAATATTGTTTTGTTCCTTTTAATGGCTGTGTAGTATTCCATGGGGTATATATACCAAATTTTCTTTATCCACGGAGTAATCATTTTAAAATAAAATTTATATAGTGTGATCAATAACCCTGGTTTGTTTAAGGCTAAGAGCTTTCACAGGAAATGGGACTTTTAGAACAAAGGCTGGGAAAGTCCCAGGCAAACCAGAATAAGCTGGTCACCCTAAATTTGTGTAATATTACTCTTCTGCTCAAAAAATCTCCAGAAGACGTTCATCTCATCAGAATTACAGTAAGAAGTGTTTTAAAGTTTCATATCCCTTCTTTGACTTTATTTTATGCCTTTTTTTCCCCTCATTTGACTTTAGTCTAAAAATTTAGAAAAAACATGGCACTTTCTGTGTTCTCAAAGTCTACCTTCAGAATTTATCATCTTGATAAAAAAGGTTCAGTACTCACTCTGAGGTCCTTGGGGCATTTATGTGAATCCCTTGGGGCAAAAATTTCAGAAATCTTTAGGACAGTGATATACAACCACAATTCTACCCTTCTCCACCAAGGGGAGTAATATCTGCAAACATTTTTGTTTTCACAACCTGAGAAGTAAATGCTAACTGACATGTAGTGGATGGGATGTAGTGGCCTAGGATGCTGATAACATGCACTGCACAACTACCCCAAACAGAGAACTTTCAATCCCACAATAACAAGTGTGCTGTTAAACTTTGTCCTAAGAGATGGAATACACAAAGGGGAAAGGTTTGAAGGGGAAAGTAGAAGCCATCTCCTAGTCATTTGAAAATATATTCTTGTTACATTTGTCTACTTGTTTATATGTGGAACTCTCCAATTCATGTCCATATCACTGATGGAAGGGGAAGAGACTATATTTTCACCAGAATTCTCAATCCTTGGAATAGCAAGAAGCTGCAGATAGGTGCTTAATAAATATTTGTTGAATGTATGACTGAAAAAAAAAGATGGATTAGTGTTTGGTAGGGAACAGAAAGCTACTGATTCACACAGAAACAAATAGCACCTTTTTTCTTTTAACTTTTTAACTGTCTAACTTATGTACAGGCAAGAGACTATTTAAGTTCCTCATTATTATCAGTTTGGGACACTTGCAGCAATAAAGGACAGTAAGTGAAATAATCCAAGTGAAATATATCACAAAATACCTTTTGAAATTGATAAGTAATTAAGTGAAGTGAAAAGAAATAAAAAAAGCTATATGAACAAATGAATAATAAGTGAATACATTTAGAAAATTTTAAAAGAAAGCCAAAAGGGTATATTTATTTTTTAATTCTCATTTTTCCAGAGTTATCTAACTTTTTTAACTAATGCTTTTATTTTGAGATAATTGTAAAGTCACATTGAGTTGTGAGAAATAATAGAAGGTTCCATGGATACTTTATTTGGTTTTCCCTAATGGTAACATCTTGCAAAAAATGTATTCAATATGTTTATATTCAACTTGATAACAAATCTACTAAAAANATATTGAATACATTTAGAAAATTTTAAAAGAAAGCCAAAAGGGTATATTTATTTTTTAATTCTCATTTTTCCAGAGTTATCTAACTTTTTTAACTAATGCTGTTATTTTGAGATAATTGTAAAGTCACATTGAGTTGTGAGAAATAATAGAAGGTTCCATGGATACTTTATTTGGTTTTCCCTAATGGTAACATCTTGCAAAAAATGTATTCAATATGTTTATATTCAACTTGATAACAAATCTACTAAAAACTCATTTTAGTGTATGACTTCTAAACATCTAATATATTTTTATTCACGATAATGTATACTCTTTTTGCAAGTAATGTATTCCGAATGAGCCCCTTTTTTGGTCAGGGATTGTATATCTACTTCCAAATGCAGCGTAGTGTGGAAGCCATTTAATAAATATTTCAAAAGATAACTAATTCAGTTATATGTGTATTTATTATTTTTAGCCTACATTTTATAAGCTGGTACTGCATGATCTTGATAGTTTTGGGGACACATCATATTTTGATATATAGTTACCATTATAAATATTGTAAAAATTAATTTAAAAATGTAAACATGTTTTTTAAATGTATGCAGAATCTGCCTTGTGAGAAGAGACAAGTAGTTTGGAGCAGTCTGAGCTTTGTGAGGTATGCAAAATTTATCAGGCCCAGAGAGACATGAGTACCAGACTTCAGTCATGAACTTCCCTAGACCACCACACCACCACCATGTACCCATGCACAGAGGCAATTTTTTTTTTTTTTTTTTTTAATGGAGTCTCGCTCTGTAGCCTAGACTGGAGTGCAATAGCATGATCTCAGCTCACTAAAACCTCTGCCTCCCAGGTTCAAGTGATTCTCCTGCCTCAGCCTTCTGAGTAGCCGGGATTATAGGCATGTGCCACTACGCGTGGCTAATTGTTGTATTTTTAGTAGAGATGAGGTTTCACCATGTTGGTCAGGCTGGTCTTGAACTCTTGACCTCATGATCCACCCTCCTTGGCCTCCCAAAGTGCTGGGATTGCAGGCGTGAGTCACTGCTCCTGGCTGGCAATTGTTTAAAGGTGTTTGGTTCCTGAAGAGCTGCCTTACTCATTATTTTTATGTCCCTTAGCTTGCTGATACAAAGAAAAATGTGTAGCCAATCAATAATTTGTTATTTTAATGTAAATTCATGACAAAGAACTTAGAAACTGCCTCTTCTTCTTTAAAATCTTACTTATAATTGCTCTTACTCCAAACATATATTTAGGGCAACTTGAATCTATGCTCTTCAGTTGCAATCCTGAAGCTTGGCTCAAATAAACTGTCTACTTGTGTTACAGTTAGTTACCTCTTCCCTTTAGAGCCACATTTGTAACAGAAAGAATTTCAGATGAATTGAATAAGGTCTTAAAATGTGACAAAATAACATAAAGTAATATAAAATAGTATGTTAAAGTTTTAAAAAGAGCTGGCAGTAAAGGTATTTCCAGCTATAAAATATGCAAATAATCTAAGACTTACATCCACATAATTAACCAGAATACTGCCTGAGTTGCCAAGGAAAATAATTTTCATTTTTATTACTAGGTAGGAAGGACCATCTGAGATTTCAGATAGTGAGGAAGGGTGACTTTGCCCTAATTCGTAAAAAATCAGGACAGCACATTTCAATATAATCAGATTAGAAAGAGCCCAGCGAACATCCATGATGATAAAAAATGACTACGATTAAACCTTTTATGATTTAGAAATTGTAATCGATGCCATAAGTAGCACAATACCATGTGCTCTGCAAGCTGCTATGTGCTCTCAAGGTGGTCATGTGGATAACAAGACCAATTGGCTTTTTCTTTTGGGGAGATGCTACTGGGTAGTCTTACATGCAATACAAGAAAATTTGAAAATGCTAAAAGGGAAAGTGTAAAACTGTGGTGGAATCAAATTAGATATTAAAGTTTTGGTGAGATGAGCCCCTTTATAATTATAATGGTTTATTATACTTTTGTCATTGCTATACACACACACACACACATACACCCATCTTTTTTTTTTTTTTTTTTTTTTTTTTGACAAAGTCTCCCTCTGTCACCCATGCTGGAGTACAGTGGCACAACCTCGGCTCACTGCAATCTCTCTCTCCCTGGGTTCAAGCGATTCTCCTTCCTCAGCCTCCTGAGTATCTGGGATTACAGATGGCTGCCATCGTGTCTGGCTCATGTTTTGTATTCTTAGTAGGATGGGGTTTCACCATGTTGTCCAGGCTGGTCTCAAACTCCTGACCTCAGGTGAACCGCCCACCTCGGCCTCCCAAAGTGCAGGGAATATAGGCGTGAACCACTGCCCTCAGCCTGTTGTTGTTGGTGTTATTGTTATTGTTGTTGTTTTTATTTAAGTTCTGGGGTACATGTGCAGAACATGCAGGTTTGTTACATAGGTATACACATGCCATGGTGGTTTGCTGCACCCATCAACCTGTCATCTACATTAGGTGTTTCTCCTAATGCTATCCTTCCCTTAGTCCCCTACTCCCTGACAGGTCCGGGTGTGTGATGTTCCCCACCGTGGTCATGTTTGTTTTTGTTTTTGTTTTTTAACTTGATAATTGTTTATTTATTAACGGCAAAATTTGGGAGCCAGAGGATTTAAGATAGAACTTTTGTTTAGTTCCCCATTTCCAAATGAAACATCTTATTGAAGGGGTTTATTCTGGAAGAATATTGACTGGCAGAAACTATCAATCAAGGTACTTTTTGGACCTCAGGAAACTCATTTGGAATGAGACTTCCCTGGTGACTAATCTTAAAATATAGTAAATTCAACATTATAGTTATGGAGGATGAATAAATATAGATACCTAATGTACAACATGAGGACTATAGTTAATGATGTTGTATTGTATAGCGGAAATTAGCTAAGAGAATAGTTTTTAGGTGCTCCTAACACACATACACACACACACACACAAAGTTAACTGTGAGATGAGGGAAATGTTAATTGGTTTTACTGTAGTAATCACTTTCCTATATATATGTATATCAAGACATCATATTCTACATCATTAATTTATACAATAAAAAATAGTTTCAGACTCATCATTTTCCTGTGGTAGCTTACTCAGTTTTTACTTTAGTCAATATATCCATACTTTTCATCCGCTATTTTACCTGTTTTGATCTTTTCACTTTCTCTGTATGTGATTCTGTGATTCTTAAACACATACACTTTCTTTTTGTTATTGTTCTATTAATCCTTGAAACATCTAGAAACATACATATTCTTGTATTCTTTACTAATCGGATAGACTTACACAACAGCCTTAGAGAACAAGGAATATTTTTGGAATATTTTTTGTTACCTGAACTACCTTTTCTTATGCCAGCCTCAATATAATAGCTGAGTTAACCTTTGTATTTATTTGTGAATTATGGTGCAATACTGTGTAGCTAGATTCATAAGTGGCTTACAAACTCTTCCGTTATTGAATGGTTCTGTCATACTGCATAATTGAGTGTATCTTTCTCGTAATCTACTCTTCTCTCACATATGAAGTGATCTCTCTCTCTCTCTCTCTCTCTGTGTGTGTGTGTGTGTGTGTGTGTGTGTGTGTGTGTGTGTTTGTGTGTGTATTTGCCCTTATGAGCATTGTTGTAGTCTAAATAATATCCTTTCCAAGGTGTCTGTGTCCTAATTCCTGAAACCTGTGAATGATACATGGAAAATTACTTTGTTGATGTGATCAAGTTAAGGATCTGGACATGGGGAGAATATCCTGAATTATCTGTTAGATCCAAGGAGGAGTTTAAAATTCAATTTACATAATTTGTACATTTAAGTATACAATTAACTTGTTTTTAGTATAGTTATTGGGTTGTACAACTATCCACTTAATTTAATTTCAGAACAATTGGATTACCTATAAATAAATCTCATGCTCATTCTTAAGGATATCTTTTTTAATAAAAATAATACAACTATTGCTTAATATAGGTGACAGCATCCCAGTCGTACATGGTCAAAATAATTCAGCCATCCTTCTGTTAGCAGTGGAGTGCAGATGGCAATGTAATAATGACAGATTAATGATCCTTAGGGAAATGTCTGTGATCCTGTACAATTTTCCATAATGCTCTTCGTGGAAAACACCCATTAAAATAATAATACATCCTGTTTAACTCTAGAATCGAAATTTAGAAAACATCTCTTTTTTTCTGCTTTTCTAGAATCTCATATGACTTAAAAAGAATCTAGGCCAGGTGCGGTGGCTCACGCCTGTAATCCTAGCACTTTGGGAGGCCGAGGTGGGTGGATCAAGAGGTCAGGAGATCGAGACCATCCTGGCTAATGCAATGAAACCCCATCTCTACTAAAAATACAAAACAATTAGCCGAGCGTGGTGGTGGACACCTGCAGTCCCAGCTATTCGGGAGCGAGGCTGAGGCAGGAGAATAGCGTGAACCCAGGATGTGGAGCTTGCAGTGAGTCGAGATTGCGCCACTGCACTCCAGTCTGGGCAACAGAGCAAGACTCCATCTCAAAAAAAGAAAAAAAGAACCTAAAAGAAAGCAGCAAAAATATATAAAATTTAAAATGATTAAAATGTTATTAGAAAGTACAGCTGTGAATTAAGTTGACACTGAGTGCCAAAATGACCCATATTAGTTACTAGGGTTGGGATAGCAGTTTGTCACCAATATTTTTAAAATTCATGTGCAAGAAGACTCTTTTTCATCATAATTTTAAATGACCTCAATATATAAATCAACTAATTGTTTAGGAAAAACACAATATTTCTTGGTATAAAATTATAATTATTTATGTCAAGTGATCTCCTGATGAGGACAGTGTAATGAAGTGGTGTCACATATCTAACAAATATTTATTCAACCTAGGATGTGTCAGACATGATACTGTGTGCTTGGGACACATCAAAGAAGAAATGGTTGAAAATCCCTTTGCTCAAAGCACCCACATACATTGTGTCTCCTACTCTACTGGCCTTTAAAGAGAATCAACAACAAGTTGTGTAAGGTTGAAGGCATCACCACACAATCACAACGTAGTAAAAACTATTTTAAAGACAGGATGTACTGTGTCCTTGCAAATCATTTAGTACCCTAATTCTTTTAGTAAATTTTGGCTGACATTGACTGGAGATTTTACTCTGTGGAAAATGCCAGGAATACAGCTCTTCTGTATGGCCATTGGAATTCAGAGCCATGCTCTTTGGGAGAAGTCAAAGTGCGGTAGGGTTATAATCCTTTTATAGAGGCTGAAAATCTCATTAAAGTCATCTAAGGTGAGCTGTGAGAGTTTCCACATTCAGGACTCAAATTCTCTGTAGAAAATTGTTTTGAATCAGCTTTACCCCATAGAGCTATAATCAGGGATGCTAGATCCACTCTAAAAGCCACTTAGTTCTACTCAGAAATAATTTTCATATCAGCATATAACTAACTATATGTTTAGATAAAAATAGCAGCTTAATAAAACACTCATAGAAACTTTACATTAAAGAATGTTATTTTCCCATCTAATTTTTAGAAAGTAGCTATGCTTTTAAAACTGTAAGATCTTTAGGGTAGAGGCATGGTACATCTAATTTTATTCTTTCCATTTTATTCCTAGTATTTATAAGTATCTTAAGCAGCACTGATGTACCTGATTTTCATGCAAACTTTTCTCATAACTTTAAAAACAGGTTTAAAAAAAAGGTTACTTATTTTGTTTGTAGATATGAATGAGACAGAAATCTCATTCATTTGGCCCCAGAACCAAGAGCTGTAATAATTATATTTATTGAGCACAAAGTTTATGCTAGAAACTGTAAGCATCCTCATTTAATTTCTGTAATGTATCATTAGCTACATTTTGCATATTAGGTTAAAAAAACTCAGAGAAGTAGAGTAAATTTCTTGATGTTACACAGAATTTCTTTTTAGCAAGTGGGCTATTTAAAACGTCTGTGAGTAAAATATGTCTTTTTTAACATTTTGTGTATCTGTCCGAATCTTAATTCTATCTCTGTCTCTGTAATCTCTCTCTCTCTCTTTCTCTCTCTCTCTCTCTCTCTCTCTCTCTCTCTCTGCCCCTCCCTCTCTCTTTCTTTCTCTTTCTCTCATTAATTTTTTTCCTTATGCCACAAGGCAAAGCATATTCTCTGTGTCTCTGTGTACCAGGCATTTCACTAGAATTGTGAATTCCTTTGTTACACTCAAATGAATAAAGATACAAAGGGTTATGTGCTAAGGTGTTTTGCTTTCAATGTTGCTGATTCAGAGAACAGTATCAATTGCGACTGGTGAGCAGAAGGGTTCTTGTAGTATGGGGCCGGGGTGTGGGGTTGGGGGTGGCAAAATAAAGCGTTTGTATCAGAGGAAAGAGCCTGAACAAAATTATAAAGACATTAAAGAGCATGGCACACAGAGAGAATTATAACAGTTCAATTGGTCAGTTTGTAGATAAGCAGGTGTTTAAAGAGGTCGGTCAGTGTCAGCATGAATCTTATCTAGGAGGCAGGGAGAAGGTGCTATGTAATTTAAGAAGTTTATGAAAGAAGATCATTCAGGGTGCCTTAGCATGAAAGTGGGCAAGAAGGTGGACAGAAATACTAAGAAGAAAAGACAGCCAGGATCAAGGTAGTCGCAGCAAAGCTGTAAGGGAGGTAGCAGACAGAAAACATTTACAGTAAACATTTACTGGCCCTAGTGAGTGAATTCTTGAATATGGGAGTGAGATGCAGAATGTGGGGAATCCAGTGATGGATCCTCAGAGGACTTGCTACCCACAGTGGGACCAGTGGATTGCCTGTGGCTATGAGTTCGCTTAAGGCTCACATCTCTCCCAAGGTTATGCCCTTCCCTAGGGCGGCCTGCATCCAGTGACTGATCATAGAGGGGATACAATAACCCAGGCACTTTAAGGTTGCCAAGGACCATCTGAAGATGGGTCATTCTAGCTTCAGAATTTTGTCCGTGGCTTCTTGCAGCCAGCGTGGCACTTCGACTAGTCCCTCTGCCCAATCTTATTTCTTTCTCTTCTTTTAACAGATGACAGTAGCTTTAAAAAAATAATAATAATAATTGTACACAGACACTATCTGAGCATCTGCGTTTGAGAATCCAACCTGTGATAATAATGCCGAAGTACCTGAATTGAGGCTTTGTTATCAAAAGAGGAAACAGCAAAGAGGACAGTGTTAAAAAGCAATGCATTCAGTTGGAACCTACTGTATTGGAGGGAACAGTAGATGAACTAGATGATTATCTCCTGCAGATGGAAGGATAATCAGGACTATAGCTCAGGAATAAAGAATTAGTGGAAATTTGTATTTGGGGACTTTTAAAAACAGCAAATCCAAAATACCTTTTACATGTTTCATGTTATAGATATATTTTAGAGGCTTTTACATTATTCTGGTTAAAACTTAAAATATTGTTTATGACATGAGAGTATTTTAGCAATTATTTTATTGCTTGGCATTTGAATATTTATAAATTGACTCTGCCAGACACCTTGGGACCTTCGAGTATTTTTGAAGGTTTACAGCAGACAAGTCTAAATTGAAGTCAAGATTCTGTCCCCTTAGCAGCCTTTTCAGGGTGTGGCATCCCTTATGCCAAGCTATTTTCTTGATTGCCCAATTTGTGCATAACTGACAAGGTGTCCCAGTTGCCTGGTTATGGTATCCTTGTTCCTTCTTTGATGGGACAGTGATTATGTGTTAATGGTCTTTCCACACACACATTTGTCAGGTTTTAGCTGTTGCTTATGGCCTCAGTTAGGTTATAATTGATGCCCAAGGGCAACTTGCACATTTAAATGAAAACGGTTAGTGATTATTCACATCCTATCATTGATATACACAGGAAAAGATACAAGAAAGTTTGTTTCTTTACCTTCATGTCTCCTACATACACATTTGAATGCTGAATGCCATCATCAGACTTTGCTGCTTCCAATTTAGTTCTTTTGTGCCTTTTTGATTTCACAGTTCATTAGTTAATAGTATTGGATTTGTGCCAAGAAAATAATATATACATGTATGACTTTGAAGTTGGAGTTGAGAGTGCATAGCAAGAAAGGCATTTCCTACTAACAACCAAATGAGAAAGCCAACGTAAGTACATGCACACACACCCCCTTTCTTTCATAGAAAGAGCTTATAGAAAGCTTATAGAAAGAATTAATGGAAGTAATTCTATGCTGTCTCATATCTAGTGAAACAGGTAAAAACAGTCAAATGAGTGTAACCTGTAGCCAGGGTGACCATGAGTCTTGGTTTATGCCTTGGTTTCCACACAATTATTTACAGCATCTCGTTAACTCTGCAAATGTCCTGGTTTACATATTAAATTACATAGCTGCCTTATCTAGGATACTTCTAAGTTATTTTAAACATTAGCTTATCAACATGCTGAGTAATACGTGACCTGACAGAAAACTTTTATTAAATAATTCTCATTTATGACTAAAATATTTACTCCTAGAAGGGTGAGTAGTTTGAATACTTTTGGGGTTGTTATAAAATGTTTAGTATAATTCATTTTGGAAAATATAGAATGTATTAATGATTAATATGATCCTAAAATATATTAGTTTATGAATCTTATGGTATCACCATGGTGTGGTGGGATGATCTCTGAGCTATGATACAGGCAGGTGACTTAGCAATGTTGACAATTTTCTCTGAGACTTTGATAGGTTAGCTGACTGCTCTCCACTTTGAGTTCTCAAATAATATAGTTGAACATAGTTGTTATATCGTCTAGCTCAAAAATGTTATAAATTTGTAAGATAATCGGTCATGAACTGGCTTCAGTGGCAGAAATCTCCTCAAAATATCCATGATTCTATGAGTATTTGAATAATGATGATATTAGTCTATTTCATTGCTTAAGTGAACTAATAATAGTGGCCTTTTTTGTTACTGCTGACTAAAATGTAGAAATTGTGATATCAGTAATTAAAAATGAATCTTTATGGTACATTCCAGATCACATTTTTTTCCATTAATTCTATAGCCCTCACTCCCCACTTAGAAAATGTTTTATTGGCAGCTTTTGTATTATAATTTTCAAAATTTTAAAGTAAATTGTTGCATTAATAATATAAACACTTTCAAGTGTTTTGTTTGTTGTTTAGTGATGTCATCGAAATAATATGAATAAAAGCTATTTAAACAAACACAATACTAATGTGATTGTTGTTTTTTGAATTAGACTTTTTACACTGAAAAAAAATTCATACTTTGTCACTGTATTGCAAAGCTCCAGTGCCATTTTTTCTTTAAATTCCTCTGAGGAGCTTTCAAAAAGTGTTTTATTATTTAAAGTCTCTTCTCAATGAGCTGTTCTTACTGCTATAACCATTTGACATTTAATCGATATAATATCTTATGTTAGTTATGTTAATTACTGTTCCTTAAATATTTGCACCCACATTTTTTGCCTCTAGGCTCTCCTTTTCTTCTTCCTTTTAAAACAGATATTAGTCAAGGCAGTTACCTTCTTTAGTTATTCACCGGGCTTGGGGTTTCAACATGGTGGTTCATCGGTTAGGCGGTGTGCGACCTATGGTAACATGATTTTTTAAGATAGCAACAGGTTCTTAACTCAGAAATCTATTGTGTGTGCTTATTATGTGGTCTTTGATCATTTGCACTGTTTTAGTCATCTTAAACATTATGATGATTTTTTTTTATTTTTATTTTCTTTAATATTATTATTTTTTTTTTTTTGAGGCGGAGTCTCATTGTCCAGGCTGGAGTGCAGTGGCCGGCTTCACGTCACGCAAGCTCCGTCTCCGGGTTCAGCCATTCTCTGCTCAGCTCCGAGTGTGCGGACTACAGGCGCCGCCACCCTCGCCCGGCTAGTTTTTTGTATTTTTAGTAGAGATGGGGTTTTCACCGTTTAGCCAGATGGTGTCGATCTCCTGAACTCGTATGATCGCCCGTCTCGGCTGCCAAGTGCTGGGGGATTACAGGCTTGAGCACCAGCGGCCCGTCCGATATTGATTTCTTATTTTAAAGAATTATTCTCTTTCAAACAATAGAAAAGAGTTCATTTTACTCTTATTTCCAAAATTACTCTTATTTTGCCTCCCTTTTTCTAGATACACATGTTTTGAGAGACCTGTACACTGATAACCTTCTTACTCTTTTCCTAAGCTAGTCTCATATTTTTTAGAATTTTATATGTTCCACTGACTTGAATACCTATGTAGATCATTCAAATTTTTTTTAGATGATCCTAAAATTGAGAATTGCATTCCCTACTTTGAAGATGCTTTATTGACATCTTCATCTGGATTTCCTGCAAGCAGTTGAAATTCAGCCTATCCAAGGCAGAATTCATACCCTCTTCCCAGAAAAATGTCTACTCAATCTCCATTAATTACATACTCTCCCAGTGTTATGAAATAAGCATCCTGGAATAATTTTTGATGAAATTTTCTCTCACTTATGTGGATATATGAGGTTACCAGATTATACAAATGCAATTTATACAGTCTCTGATTTGAATATTTGCATTGTTATTTCTTGACACAAGCACTAATTTGTCTATGTACATGCATATGTCTGTGTGTGTAGAGCGGATGTATTCATTTTGTTCATTTTTTTCTTACTTGTTTTACTCTCAATCCATTTTTATTTTCTTGACCTTGTGTCTAAAATGAATTTTCTTTTTATAAATTGTTCACAATATTTATGTGTAGCATATAAAACTAAAATATAATTGCTTTTGTATTTTATGTATTTAATTGTTTGAGACTAAATATATATATGTTTTTTGACCTACATGTTTTTATAAAGTAGATGGACTGGGAGCAGTGGCTCACACCTGTAATCCCAGCAATTTGGGAGGCTGAAGTGGGCAAATTGCATGAGCTCAGGAGTTTGAGCAGCCTGGGCAACATGGTGAGACCCTGTCTCTACCAAAAATAAAAAAAATAAAAAATAAAAAATAAAAATAGCTGGGCATCGTGGCACGTACCTGTGGTACCAGCTACTTGGGAGGCTGAGGTGGGAGGATCTCTTGAACCCATGGGGTAGAGATTGCGGTGAGCCAAGATCAAGCCACTGCACTCCAGCCTGAGTGACAGAGTAAAACCCTGTCTCAAAAAAACAAAACAAAACAAAAAACAAAACAAAACAAACAAAAAAAAAAAAAAACAAAGGGAGGGGGATGAAAAACATTTGTTTTAGGTGGTTACTAAATTTCTATTAAAATTGGGAGTCAAAATCTCTATATTTCACTGAAATTTTGCAGTATGTTTTGTTGTGGCTGAAGTTTACTTGGCTCTTTTGTAGAATGCAAGTTTTTTCTATTATCTGATTATTCAAAAATGACATTTTACTGATGTGGCACTTTAGTCATTTTTCTTTATGCATCCATACTACATATTTGATGACAGGAAACGTTTCTTATCCTTGTCATCTCTGTGAGCTATATTAGTTTTGGATTGGCATTGTGACCTGTGCCAGGCGGATACTGTGCCCCTGACAACTATTTGGTGAATGAATGAACAAAATATTTTTTTATTTTGGTAGAAAGTATCTCGGGAATAAGGGCAATATTTTACATATCATAATAGCCACCCTATTCCAGCATCTGCTCCACAGCTTTTCAATACACCTGGGTAGAATTTAAGTATTCCTTGATAGAAAATCTTGTTCAATACAAATGTATTGCTGAACTTAGTCTCTAAAGGACAAATTATATAAAATCTATACTATTTTTTAATGTCTTCACTGCTCTTATGGAGGAAATGAACTGTATTATTTTATGATCAAGGTTAACAAAGTCAGAAATACTCTTATTGTTATGCAAAATATTAATCCATTTTATACTTGGCTCATAGAAAATATACTAAATATTGTTTAATTGAATGCATTCATATTTAACTTAAAATTATATACCTTGGGAAAATAGTTTTAAAGTTTGAGAGAAATCTGATAAAGTTACAAATGCTATTGGTTTTCTATTTTAGCTCTGTATATCAGAACAACACCAAACCTATTTAGGAAATGAATGAGTTTTGTATATGACCATTATGGATCCTATATGGAAACAACATTACACACAGTAAATCCAAAAATCAGTTTCCTAACGGCTGCAATCATACATTTGAGAAATGTTTCATAACATTTCACAGCATTATGGTGAAATATGTTATATTGAGAGTTGAGCTTTGGTGCAGAAGGTTAAAAATATATGGCTTCAAAATTGTTGTCATTCACGTTTTTCAATTGAAAACTGGAGTACGGCAGGGCTGGTAATCAGTTCTTTGAAAGTGACAGCTGTAATTTGGTAGGGAATTTTCAGAGTACTTCAAGATTTTGACCTTTGGAAGGTATAGATTTAAGGGGAAATATAATTTGGAACTGCAGATGGAAGAAACATCCTCTTTCCTGGGCTAATATTAGACAGTCTTTAAAATAATATCAAGAAGAACCAGTTAAAAGTTTTACACAGAGGAGAGGAACCAGTGCATACATATTGTGGATTCCTAATAAATGTTGTTGTCATAGCTGTAGCTTTTACATAACCAAAGTGCATACCACAGACCCAATGGCACCCACACTTTTACTTTGTGGCTTCTGGCTGTCCACATTTTTAATGCAAATAGATGTGCCTTTTAGACAGTGCTATTATTGGATGAAGTAACTCCATTTCCATCCAAATGTCATTTCTTTCAGTTCTTATTCACTTCTACTACTGTTCTAACTTGAATTCTGTCTACCCTAGCTTAAATAAATACATATGTATTTAAAATGTGAAATTATAACCTCTCAGTCTATTGTCATCCTTTGTATCTATGCACTTGAGTAAAAGCCTACTATATGCTTTAGTTAATTTGCTTGGGAATTAATTTCTGTAAAAGTGTATGACTCTGCAAAAGAATAGGAAGAAAAAATAACAGGAACATCTAAAAATATTACTATACCCTCATCTATCACTAAATCAATTTTTTAACCTAATATCAAGAAAATAAGAATGAAGGAAATAAAATGTCTTTCTCTCAAACAACAAAAGACAATTTGATTAATTAAGTAAAATATAACTACAGATTTATTTATCTAACAATGGAATAAGGCATAAGGAGTTGATCCAGAGCATAAAGTTATAAAAATTTAGACCTGGGAAATCGCACCTGGCAATCTCTCACAGCCAATAGAAAGCTGAGGCCAAAGGGATTCTTCGCCTTATTCAGGCTCATAGAGATCATTAATCAGACATGGCAAAAAATCCACATTCTCAAGCTCTTTCAAAGAAGTTCTTTGCATTACACCGTGCTACTTCTTGCATAATGATTTAAACAATAATTTGCTAACTTATTTTGCAGCATAATTTTATAATTTTTACAAATGTGTCCACAAGTAGCTTGAGTACTCCAAAATGTTTCTGCTTGATCTTTCCTCTTGTTTGCAACAAAGCGTTCATTGGCTCCCCATCTTTTATTCAGAGACAAAGGAAAGGTCTTTCCAGGGCACTACATGACCCTAGGTAAAACATTGCACTCCTGCTCTCTCTCTCTCTCTCCAACCCCATCCCCTATCTCTCTCTTACCAACTTCCCTAACTACATTGGGTTCCTTACTTTACAGCTAACCTGTCAGTCATTTTCCCTCTCCTCAAGTTTGCACTTCCTCATTATTTTCCTAAATGTTCTTTTCTCAGATATAGGTATGGTTCTGTCTCTCACCTTTAGGTCATTGCTTAAACCTCACATTCTAAAATGAGTCTTTTCCTGACCAGCCTGATTAAGGTTTCCATTTTATTAACTGCTATATCCCTACCTCTAAAAACAGTGTTTAGATTATAGTAGACCATAATATTTTTTGTTGCTGAATTCATGGATGAGTAATGAGTTATTAATTTGCATTTCCAAAAAGTAAATTATATAGAGTCAAGAGGAAGTGGGAAACAACTATGTCTTTGTTGATATGCCAAAGAGTGTGCATTGATCTATTAGAGAAATATGAATGAAATCTTTGCATTATTTAAAGACTTGTTGATATTATTTTCACTTTATCAATTGCTTCCTGTTTTGTTTCATTCCATAGCAAGTATCTTGGCACCTAGGAGGTATTTAAATCTCTCTGTCATCACTAATATAACCAACTGGTGGTAGGAATGAGAACAGTGAATGCTTAAAGGAAGCTCAGTTATTGAGAAGATATTAGTTTTATCTATGTAAAAAAGCTGTAAAAAAGTGTAAAAATGTACACTATGTGGTTTAGATTAATATTAGGAGATAAAAATGGCTTTAGAGGTCACTCAACGCTTCTGCTACAGAATCCATCATTGAAAGAGAGTAGAGAGTAAACAGAAAGATGTGGTAGCCACATTTTATGGAATATTATACAATAACATATAAAACCAAATTAGAGGTTGCTTAGATATATACATAGAAACATGGTTAGAACTTAAACAGGGCTTATTTCAAGGATAAGAAATAATGTGTGTGTGTGTGTGTGTGTGTGTGTGTGTAT
>NW_016807151.1:2949847-2963585 GCF_001698545.2 Rhinopithecus bieti | reverse complement strand
ATTGTTTGTTTAGAAATATTTTCTATTTAGTAAGTTCAATACTGATTTTTATGTTTAAAGCTTAATTATGGGAGATAGCAGTAAATTACAAAATAAAGCTTCTCTCTAAGTGTCCATCACAAAATGACAATCATTGCATTTATAAATATTTGTTTGAATATTCATGATTTACAGAGAAAGTTAATACAAAATACCGTTCCCAGTGATACCTTTAAATCCTTCTTTATTAACTAGAGACATATATTAGCATATAATTTGTAGATATAGTTTTAGGAATATGTTTTAGAATAGGTCTCTGATTTTCTTTATTTCCTCTAACATAGACGCTCTAAGGTAGATTAGCAAATTAGTTCATGTGCCCTGTAGTCTTATAAGTTATTAGTTTGACATTTTCCTACTGCTAAAATCAACAATTTGTTCATGGGCTGGTGTTACTGAACAATAAAAATATATTACAATTTTTCAAATACATTGTTATGAAGATATACCAGTGTTGTATATTTTTTTTCCTTTAAGCATTGTTTTTCTCCTATAGATATCATAAAGTTAGTGTCCATTAAATGATCTCATACAGAATTAGTCAATGTCAGCAAAATTGGATTTTCATTACAAATGTTTTATGATATTTTAAAGTAATAAAATTACATGTGTACACAATACCTATAGAAATGATGCGATTTTTATTATAAATATGCAACTGTTACTTGTCTCTTCTAATGTTTCTCTTATTTCCAAATTCCTTGAAAAACCAGTATTGGCTTGCTGGTATTCATTCTCTATACCTCTGCAGGAACATAGAGATTCTTGTCATATAACTTTAGTAAATTTAATATAGCCTATACTACTCAGCACCTTATTTTTCTTAATATATAGTCATCTCTCCAGATTAGTCATTAATATTTTGTTATTGTCAATATAATAAACATTTAATTCATTTTCAAAGGTTTCTGAATTTCCATGATGTGTAGATGTAACACATATTTGTTCAACCTCTTACCGTTAAATGGACTAATTACTTTACAAATTCCTTCCATTAAAATAACACTGTACTAAAAATATTTGTTCATATTTCCCCAGGCATTGGTGCTTTTATTTCTGTAGGTTATGTTACTAACTGGGTTTTCTAGTTCAAAGAGTGTGAATTTGTAATTTTAATATATACTACAGACTTTTTTCCAAAAAATATTATAGCAATTTAGATTCCAATTGGTGCCCATTTTACTATAGTATCATGTGCAATGGCAAACACTTAAATTTATCAATTCTGAAGTTTGAAATAAGAAAATTGTGGTTTTTAACTTGCATGTTCTTAATCAGAAGTGCAGTGAATTCTATTTTCATGGTTTTTCATACTTTAAACTCCTTCTCTAGCAATATATTACTCACTAAAAAAAAGAAAAGCAAGGAAAAGTAAAATTGCACCAGATGAAGTCAACAGGCAAGGAAGACTTTTCTCAAGACTATTTCAAAGGGAAGAGGCAGTAGGCAGTGATGTCAACTTTGCTGAAACAAAAGGTGAGAGGGTTTTTAAGCAAGAGGAGGAACTAATGGAAAAGTGTTAGAGGACATTAGTGGGGAGGTTGGTCAAGGTGATTAGGCCATCTCTGTTGCTGATTGGTGCTTATTGAAATTAGGCTCTTACACACTCACAGAAACCGGGAGACTGGGGTCTTTTCTTGATGATTACGTTTCAGAGATTCTCCCAGGTTCTTGGGAAAGATGTTCCTGCCTTGTAAAACTGGCAAGATCCTGAGAGAAGATTTATATCTCAAAAAGGCAGATAAATAATTGCAAATTTTCTAAGGTAAACGTAAGAAAAGAGAGGTGATGGACCTATAATCAGGAATAAACCTGTCTAAGGTTTAGTCAAACGCAGGAGAACCTTACGGCCATTTTGTTCGCTATATAAAAAGTAACCTGTGCTTGCGACTTCCTCACCTAATGACAATTTACTTGCCTAATCTTCTCTGTGGAGGCTAAAGCGACTCCATCTTGGATGCTAATCTGCCATGTTGACTTCAGATTAACCCCAGTTCCAGGAATTCCTCTAAGATTTCTAATTTATCTAAAGTTCCTTGTGTAAAAGCATGTACTTACCTTAAATCCCGCCTTTAAGCATTCTTGCCTTTCCCTGAGGGACACTTCAATTGTACTATACATTCCTTCTGAGGCACATATACACTTTCTTTATGGATATAGGCCCTGTGTCTGGGAGGGGGTAACAGTTTGGGAATAGTGGCTTCCAACACACGGCTTCTGTTCTTAAGTCTCTGTTAAATGTTTTAAGAAACTGGATTTGTCATCCCCTTTCTTCAGCCTCTTAGATTCCTCAGCTTGGGGGTAGATTTGCATCTACCTGCTCACAGGAAACACTCTCCCCTCAATTATCATCTGGATGGTAAATTAGTATCCTTTAATCCTTGCTCTATCATGTGTTTGCTGATAGATCTATTTTATATCTTTTTCTGTCTATCTGTATCTCATATCTATCTTTATTTTCAATTTAATTTCTTTTTAGTTTGTATTCCTTGTTTTTCTAAACTGACAAAATTATATGTATTTATCATGTCCAATATATTGTCCTGAAGAGCATATACATCGTGAAATGACTAATTAACATATGCAATGAACGTATGCATTACCTCACATAGTTATTTTTGTGGTGAGAACACTTTACATCCTCTCTCTTAGCGTTTCTCAAGAATACAATACATTGTTAATTATAGTCAGACCTCTTAAGCTTATTTTGTCTATGTAACTGACATTTTGTATCCTTTCACCAACACCACCTTAACCCCCAACCACCCTAGCCTCTGGTAGCCATCATTCTACTCTTTACTTCTGTGAGATCAATTATGTTTTTAGATATGTAAATGATATCATGCAGTATTTGTCTTTCTGTGCCTTGCTTATTGTACTTAAAATAATGGCCTCTAGCTTCATCCATGTCATCACAAATGACAGAATTCCTTTCTTTTTTATGACTGAATAGTATTCTGATGTGTATGTGTGTGTGTATGTGTGTGTGTATACATATATATATATGTATACACCACATTTTCTTTATTCATTCATCCATTGATGGACACTTAGATTGATTTCATATCTTGGCTAATGTGAATAATGCTGCAATAAAAATGAAAGTGCAGAAATCTCTTTGACATAAAGATTTTATTTTCTTTGGATATATACCTAATAATGAGATTGCATGATCATATGGTAGCTCTAGTTTTAATTTTTTTTGAGTGTTGGAAATAAGAGCTCAGTCGCAAAGAAAATGAGCACTCAAATGAAGGGTTTCTCAGCAAGGCAAATTTACTTCTGTAGAAGGGTGCTGCTTATTCTTCTGGTCACTGCAAGAGCACACAAAACAAAGGAGGGAAGGGGTTTTTATCCCTAACACAGTCAGTCCCTGATACTGTGTCCAGTGCCCATTGCCTGGGGTCAGACCACACAATCTAAGTTGATCCCACTTGCCTACCTCAAATGGAGCAGGGCTAGGGGCTACAGCAGCAGCAAGAGCAGTTTCAGAACTAAGGGTGCCAAGTAAGGAACAGATGTGGGTTTTTATAGCTTGAGAATGGATGTGGGTTACAGATTGGGAATGGATGTGGGTTACAGACTGGGAATGGATGTCGGTTACAGATTGGGAGTGGATATGGGTTACAAATTGGCAACAGCTGTGAGTTACAGATTGGGAATGGCTGGAAGCTTGTTTACCATAACGAGGGGCAAGGAGGCAAGGAAGTTAGGCTTTGAAAATAGAGGACAAGCGGAACCTTTGAAAAGGAACTCACTGTTTCCAACATTGAGGAATCTTTATAGTGTTTTCCCTAGTGTCTGTACTAATTTACATTCCCACCAATAGTGCATTAGGGTTCTTGTTTTTCTACACCCTCACCAACACCTGTAATTTTCATCTTTTGATAATAGCCATTGTGACAGATATGATGTCCACTGATGACTAATGGTGTTAAACAAGTTAATTTTTTTTTTCTTTTAGAAGGATCTTTCAGGTCCTTTGTCCAATTTTGAATTTTGGGGCTATGTGTTTTGTTTGTTTGATTGTTTTGTTTTATTTGTACTATTGAGTTCAGTTCCTCATATATTTTGGATTTCAACTCCTTATCAGATGTGTAATTCGCAAATATTTTGTCCAGTTCTCTAGATTGTCCTTTACTCTGTTGATTGTTTCCTTTGTTGTGCAGAAGTTTTTAAGTTTTATGTAATCCCATTTGTCTATTTTTACTTTTCTTGTCTGCTGTTGGAGCCATAACCAAAACAAACAAACAAACAAACAAAACAAAAAAACAACCACCAAAAAAAAGTGTTGCCCAGATCAATGTCATAGAGGTTAGCCCCTACATTTTCTTCTAGTGGTTTCATAGTTTTGGGTCTTGTAATTAATTCTTTAATCCATGTTGAGTTTACTTTTGCATACAGTATAAGGGTTTAATTTCATTCTTCTAAATGCAGATATCTAGTCTTGCCAAAACCATTTATTGAGAGATTGTCCCTGTAGTGTATTCTTGGCTTCTTTGTTGAAAATCAGTTGGCTGTAAATGCATGGATTTATTTCTGAGCTCTCTGTTATTTTCCGTTAGTTTTTGTGTCTGTTTTTATGCCAGTATCACGCTGTTTTGGTTACAACAGTAGTTTTGTAGTATATTTTGAAGTCAGGTGGTATAATGCCTCTAACTTTGTTCTTTTTGCTCAAAATTTCTTCAGCTATTTGGGGTCTTTTATGATTTCATACAAATTTTAGGATGATCTTTTCTTTTTCTGTGAAGAATATCTTGGTATTTAAATAGGAATTGCATTAAATATATAGATCACTTTGGAGAGTATAGGCATTTAAACAATATTAATTAATCCAATCCATGAACACAAGACATTTGTTATTTCATGTATTTATGTCTTCTTCAGTCTATTTAATCAGTGTTTTGTAGTTGTCAGTGTAGAGATCTTTCACCTCCTTTGTTAAATTCAAGTATTTTATGTTTTGTAGCTAGTGTAAATAGGTTTGTTTTCTCACTTTCTTTTTCAGGAAGTTTGCAATTTGTGCATATAAATATTACTGATTTTTATCTGTTGATATTGTATTCTGCAACTTTACTGAAATGGTTTACTAATTCTAATAGCACTTTAGTGGACTCTTTAATTTTCTACATATAAAATTATGTCATCAGCAAACAGAGATGATTTAACTTCTTCCTTTGAAATTTGGATGCATTTTATTTATTTCTCTTGCATAATTGCTCTGCTAAGGACCGCCAGTGTACTATAATGAATAGAAGTGGCAAGAGTTGGCATTGTTTTCATTTTCTATATCTCAGAGAAGACACTTTTAAGTTTAGTATGATATTAGCTGTGGGTTTGTCATATACAGTCTTTATTATGTTGAGACACATTTATTTTATATCTAATTTGCTGAATGTTTTTACAATGAAAGGGTGTTAAATTTTGTCAAATGCTTTTTCTGCTCCTATTGAAATAATCATATGGCTTTTGTTCTTAATTCTATTAATTTGATGTATCACATCTATTGATTTATGTATGCTGAATCATCCTCACATCCCTGGAATAAATCCCACCTGATCATCATAAAGTATTTGTAAAATGTACTGTTTAATTTGTTCTCTTCTCTTCAGTTTTTTGGAAGAGGTTAAGAAGAGCTAGTATTAGATCTTCTTTAAATGTTTAATAGAAGTCATCATTGAAGGCATCAACTCCTGGGCTTTTCTTGCATGGGGGACTTTTTATTACCACGTTAGTCTCCTTACTCATTATAGGCCTGCTAAGAATTTCTGTTTCTTCATAACTCAGTCTTGGTAGGTTGTATGTATTAAGCTATTTATTTTTCTAATTTGTTGGTGTCTAATTGTTCATAATGGTCTCTCAAGATCCTTTGTATTTCTATGGTATCAGTTTTAATTACCCCTATGACTCAATCATTTGCTCTTTTGGGGCTGTCCCATAAATTCTATAAACTTTCTTGACTCATTTTCACTTCTTTTTCTTTTTTCTTATCTGACTATTTTCAAATGATCTTTTTTTGGGTTCACAGATTATCTCTCCTGTTTGAACAATTCTGCTGTTGATCCACTATTGCATTTTTGGTTTCATTCATTATATTTTTCACTTCCAGGATATCTATTTGATTTTTGTTCCTTTGTCATTCTAATCTCTCTATTAAATTTCTTGTTTTGCTCATTTATCATTTTCCTCACTTCATTGAATGACTTCCCTGTATTTTTTTGAACTTTGCTGAGTGTCTTTAAAATAATTTTCAATTTTTTTGTGATAAAGTCAATCAATACATCTCAATGTTTTGGGGTGAGTCACTGGTATCTCATTTTGTCCGTTTGATAATACCATCTTTTCCTGATTGATCATTAACTTTATGGTCACGTGTAGGTGTCTGCACATTTGAATTAGTAAGTATTTTAATCTTTGCAGACTGGCTTTGACTGGGAAACCTTTGTAGCAGGCATGGCACTGGAGTACAAAAGCACCCTAGGGTAGATGTGGCTGACCAGCATGGTGTTTTCAAAAGCCCATGGCTCAAGATAGCAGTTGTGGCACTGGGACGCTCCAGATACCTAGGGCTCACTATAGCACTCACTGCCTGCCACTGAGTGCTGTCAAGGGCTCAAATTCCCTGAAGCTGGCCTGACACTTATTTGGGCTTATGATTGAATCCTCCATGCATACCTGAAGTCTGGGGCTCTGCGGTCTTGCCTGGCTCCAGGACATGTCTAGTGTTTCATTCCTTGGGTGCTGGACTAGAATATGGGGCATGATAATGTGCTCAGTGCTGAGTTTTCAGAGGCAAAGTCCTTTGATCACTTCCCTCTCTTTCCCCCAAGAAGACAGTTTCTCTCTTGTGCTGTGCTACCTGGAGTCAGGAGAGAGTGATGCAGGTAATCGAAGAATATTGTTCCTACCTCCCTTCTTCAATGCATATTTTTCATTATTGTGCTCCAGCCAGGTACTGTGATCTCCCACCTGGATTTCTTATCTCTTTTGAAAGTATTCTTGTTTGTAGATAGTTGTTCAAATTGATGTTTCTGTGGAAGGACTATTGCTGAAGATTCTTGTTTTTATTCTAGTATTGTCCAAAGACAATATTCATGGAAGACACAGCTTTGACTTTTCACATTTTATGCAGTCTTCCTTTTATGTTAAACTACAATTATACAATTGGCTGTATATGGCATTCTTGATGAACTGATAACTTCTCTTCATAATCCATTAATTTTATTCAGATGCCCTTCAATTTCCTGTTTGTAGATGAGAATTTCCAGGATTGACAGTATTTCTTTACTTTTTTAGAAATTTTTTATATTCTGAAGATTGTAATATTTTATCCATTTTTGAATTAAAGATTTGTATCAGGGTCTTATGACTTGTTTGTCATTTTTCATTAATCCTCTCTGGGACTTGATAAGCACTTTAAATCTCAAAGCTCAAAGAAAATGTTTCTGTTGTTTTTCCCTTTATTTATGCCTTTATCCTGTGGAACCTCTTTCCTGGGGTTATGTCTGCTTTATGATACAAGTCTCTTAGATTCTTCATATTACATTTTATTCCTTTTTGTTTTTGTTTTATAGATGGAGTCTTGCTATGTAGCCCAGGCTGATTTCAAACTTCTGGGCTCAAGCAATCCTTTTGCCTTAGCCTGCTTCATAACTAAGAATAGTTTTCATTTTTATATTTCTTCAATATTAACACTACGTCTCCCTACGCAGTCTGCACACTATGAATTTTGGTTTAAGTTGTTATTATCTTATATTTTCTGTAGTTAAAGAAATTTTAAATTCAAGGTCTATTAATACCAGACATTATGTTTACATACTTGTTTCATTTCTTTCAGGAAAAAAATGACTACTGCCTTCTAAGGACTAGCAATGTAAACAATTTAGTCCACCACTGTACATCCCAGCCTTGAAATCTCAGCATATACCTCTTATCTATACTCAGCAACTTACTCAGAGACACAAATTCCGCACTAAAAGGCAGGATTTGTTGCTAACTTATTCTTCTTCTGTCTTCCAAAAATGTAGATCCGTCATTGCTAACTTTAATAAGTATAAATAGAATAGAAAATAGATACAGGTACAGACATGCACACATATAGCTACATACATACACATACACACGTGTACAAACATAAACATTATGTTTCTACAAACAAGATATGATGACAATGTTTTGAAGCAGTGTCTGGCAAACTGTATATGTATGTATATAGATATAGATATATATAATGCTACTAACATTCATGCTTTAGCTGTACGTTCACATTTAAATATAAATTTCATAAATTCGTCATATTTACCCCAGATAGCTGTTGTTTCTCCAATAAGTGTATATTTTTGCTCATGTTCTCTATCTTCAAGTCAAGATAAATAAGGTTCAGATAGAAGATGTAGGGAGACATATTTCCATATCTTCTGAAAGAGCCAGAGAATGGGTCTGGCCCTGACCTAACAATTAGATATTTTAATCATGAAATCCAAGGAGGCGGTCTCATCCTAGACTTTCAAATATGACATTATATTTAAGGACATCAGAGGGTCATAATTAAGTAGATCTTACATATAATGCTCTGTGCACCATTCAGGATTTATCTGATGACTTGGTAGAATGTTCTATAAACAATTCAAATATGTGCTAAACTACAGAACTCGCACATAAGGAATAGCCATATCTTAGAAAAGGAAATGGGCATCCTTCTCTAGAAACCTGTTAGTAAGCATCATCTTGATAACAGTCTTTTTCAGAATATTCCATTAAAAGAAATCTGAAACCCAAATTTACATTACATCTCATTGATTTTATATTGTTTATTTTATTTTGTGATTTATGTGAAATATTGTTATACAGTTTATTCAATTTTATATTTTTAACTGTACTATAAAATTTATATTTGGTAATATAAATTGACATTTATATTATTAAATTTAAACTTCTTTCTGAGCTGCCTTAACAAATACAGTATTAAGTTACCTAGTGGAATTTAATAAAAGCTAATATTATTTCACATTCCTCTGTCTGTGAGTAAAAGAAACCAAAACAATCAGACGTAAATGGCAAAAGGAGACTCTTATTACAAAGCATTAGAAGCATAACCATAACAAAGTTTGTTGTGTCTCATGTGCGTTGCTGTCTGTCCTCTACTTCTCTACTCTCCTGTGGTTAACCAGCTTCATTTGTTTCTGTGATCTGTGTATATATATGGTGACTTGAATGATAATCTCAAGGCCCAGTTCAGGGCCTCCTCCATTGGAACATTTGTTCAACTTTCTGATTCTCCCTGGATACCCCAAATGGTTACGGAAAACAGTGATATATTTCCTGTCTTTAATGTCTAAAGATGCATATAGGTACCTTCTAACTCAGGGACAGGAAGGCAAAGCATCCAATACAAACTGTGTTACTTCATAAATGTCTCAGTATCACCAAATTCAACACATGTAAAACAGTGTATTTTGTTAACGGGAGTGATACATCAACAGTCATTGTTTATTCATTAAAAATGAACATGTTCAGTCGAATAAGTGACTATATCAGTCTAAATTTTTGAATTAAAACTGACTGCAAGTTATTGACTCACTACTTGATCTAAGTAAAGTTAAAAAAAAAAAAGAAAGAAAAAATGAAACTGATTTATTTGTTGAAAATGCTGTGCAGGTAAACTTCTTTCTATATGAGAGGATCTCTGTGATATTCATCATTCTTGACATTCTGGTTCACATTGTCTTGTATTTCACACACACAAAAAATGGATATTACTTTTGTTCCTCACCTTGACCATTTAACATTATTGCAGAAGATGAAACCTGACTCTGCTGTCCTTTAACCTTGTGTGTCTAGAATTTCATTTTATCTTTTAGGTTTATGTAGTTGAAGTGCCATAAGGTAAAGGATGGCCCATCTACTTTAGGTGCCAGCCAAGATGGATGACTTGTCCTAGATGATATATATTTTTTTCGAGCCAATTGAGTGTCTGATTAATTGAAGAGAGAAAATTATTGCAAAAATTGCTAGCATGCCATTTATTCTCTTTCTGCTTTGCGTGACTTGCCTTTATGAGAATTATGTTTTTGATTCAATTTCTATCTGAATTGTTTCTGCCAGAATACTACATATACGACATTTTGAATTGGCAGAAATTTGGAAATAATGCATGAGATAAAATGCTGTAACAAATCTCTGAGGCAATAAGAAATAAGTTGCTGTCAAAGTATATTAAAACTCAAACTAAAAGTACTTATATTGTCAATATAGTATAAGAGCACTTATGACTTTTACAGAATAATTGATAAAAATAATTATAAAGATAAATGTTTAAAAATCATTTCAAGCATGATATATATGCTTTTATCCGATACATGCCTCTACATGTAAATGAATGCCATTTCCATGAGGCAGGGAGTTCACTTTCTCTAGCACCTCATCCTCAGATGTAAGAATGCCTGATACACAGGGGGTCAGTAAATACTTTTGAATAAATGAAGGACCTAACCATTTTTTAATACTCTTTCCAAAGTTTCCAGTATAAACAAGTTAAAGCAAAATGATATTTTCAGAACTGAAAGTTGACTTAGATAGGAAGACTAAAATTTCTAAAGCCAGATTTTTCTTCTAACTTAGTTAGATATAGGGTTTATATAATGCCATATAACACCAGTTCTTTAATTCAGCAGTTATTTAGTGGATACCACCTGAGTGTTCAGCAAGGTTCAAACCAAGTTGTTTTTTTTTTTTTTTAATTCTCATGATACTATGAAATAATTATTGATTTTTCACACTTTTGCATACGGGCATGAGGCTCAGTATAGCATTTTTAAATGCTGAATCAATCAATTATTTACAAAGAACCATGTAGTTAAAATATGATGAATATCCATGTCTGTCCATGTCCAGACACTCATATACATAAAATTCTGAAATTTAGCTAGGGACTAAGAGCAAATATGCACAGTTCACAAATCTTAACTTATTTTTTATGTCTTGGAGAACGTCTTGTTACATCTTGAACCATGATTCAAGATTTATATTAAGAAAAAGCAATTTATTTTCAAGTATTTTAAATAATGAAGTGATAGGTAGAAAATATACATCTTTCTCCATCATTATGTAAGTAGAGAAATTCTTACCCACTTAAAAATAGTCCTCACTCCCTATCCCACTTTGAGTAAAGACTAATTAATTTTTTTAATTGCTTTATACCATGAATTTGTAAGAGAACTAACTTCTTTCTCAACGCATGTTATTTCAGCCTCAATAATAGACTTTAAAAATGTAATGGTTCATTTTGTATTCTTTACAGATACTTAATTGTACTTTGCTCAATTCTTTATTTTTTCTTATTTCTTCTTCCCTTTTTTTTTTCTTTCTTCTTCCCCCTTTTTTTTCTGTTGTCTTTATTCTTTCATCTCATCTTCCTGTTCTTCCCTGACTTCTTTCCCTTTTCCTGGTCTTTTTTCATTTTTAAAAAATCCCTTCTTTCGTTTTTGTTTCTCATTATTAAATCAAATCCATAAATACAATGTGGCTAAGTTGTGGCAAGGTGGCTCTAAGTTGTCTCTCAATAATCCCCACTTTCTGGTGTTCAGACATTTGTTGAATCCTCTTCCTATGAGTATGGAATGGGGTATAGACTTGTTTATAAACAATGGAATATGACAAAACTTTTGGAATGTAATTTCCATGAATAGGTTACGTGTAACTTATACACGCTGACGGGCTGTATTTCCTGTTTTGCTTTCATACTTTGATGAGGCAAGCTGCCATGCTGTTAAGAGCCCACATGGCAGGAAATTGATGGTGGCCTTCAGGTGACAGCAGGTAGAAACTGGGACCCTTTCACCAATATCTCTCAAGAAGCTGAATTATGCCAAAAAGCATGTGATCTTAGAAGTACTCCATCCTCAGTCTTCAGATGAGACCACAGACCTGGATAAGATCCTGACTGTAGCCTTGAGAGAGGACCTAGCTAATTTGTGGCTAGATCTCTGACCTAAAGAAACTGAGACAATAAATGTATATTGCTGTAATAGCCTAAGTTTTGTGGAGTATTTTATACAGCAGTAAATAACAAATACATAAGGTTTTTCATGCTCATTGCTACTTTTTTCTCATATCATCTTTTAAAAGATAAATTCTACAGTTCTTCAAAGGTATATTTTAAAATTTGTTTGATAGAGGCAAAGAGAGAATATTTTATGCTCTGTCACATTCAGGTTTTATTTGAAAAAACTTTTTTGCACTCAACATCAGCTTGAACATCAGTTTGTGTATCAATAAAAAATGCAGTCAGTAACTAGTTTTATTTTAAAAATTGACAGCTGCTTTTATTTTGAATAATAGATATTGAAATGTCTGTAAACCTGATTATGATTTATGTGTGCATCGCCAACAATTCCATTTATATAATTTTCCCCAGATCTATTAAAATTGAAGGTTTTGATGGCACAAAATGTGATGTTTTAATATACACATACATTGTGAAATGACTAAATCAAGCTAATCAAGATATTCATCATCTTGCAGAGTTCTATTTTGTTTTCCTATGGTAAAACATTAAAGATCTATTGTCAGAATTTTCAAGTATACAGTGCAATATTATCATTTACGGTCACCATGCTATGCAGTAGATCTCTGGATCTATTATTCCTTCTGTCTAGCTGAAACTTTTTACCTTTTAACAAAAACTTTCTCTTTTCTCCTTCCCTCCTTCAGCTCCCAGCAACCACCATTCTACCCTCTACTCCTCTGAGTTTGACTTTTTAGATTCCACATATAAGTGAAGATCAGTATTTGCCTTTCTGTGCTTATTTTAGTTATCATAATGCCTTCAAAATTCAACCATGTTGTTACAACTGAATACATTTTCTCATTTGTTAAGTCTAAATAGTATTCATTTGTGTGTGTACATGTGTATATATCACATATATAATATTTTTTCACTATATATAAATGTGATACATATAAATGTGATATATGTGATATATATATAAATGTTACATGTATATATATATATATAAATGTTACACACACACACATATATTGCAGATGTTCCTCTAGGAATTATTTGTTTTTCATTTTCCATGTTACATTATTATGAAACACATTTCCAGAAGATGGACAAATATTCTGTGTATTTTTTTTTTATATATACTTTAAGTTCTGGGGTACATGTGCAGAATATGCAGGTTTGTGACACAGGTATAGAGGTGACATGGTGGTTTGTTGCAGCTATCAACCCGTCATCTGCATTAGGTATTTCTCCTAATGCTATCCCTCCCCTAGCCCCCCACCGCTCAACAGGCCCCAGTGGGTGATGTTCCCCTCTCTGTGTCTATGTGTTCTAATTGTTAAACTACCACTTATGAGTGAGAACATATGGTGTCTGGTTTTCTGTTCTTGTCTTAGTTTGCTGAGAATGATGATTTTCAGCTTCATCCATGTCCCTCTGCAAAGGACATGAACTCATCCTTTTTTATGGCTGCATAGTATTCCATGGTATATATGTGTCACATTTTCTTTTTTTTTTTTTTTACACTTAATAATATCTTTTATTATTTTTTATTATTTTTAATTTTTTTTATTTTAAATTTATTTTTTTGTTATACTTTAAGTTCTAGCGTACATGTGCATAATGTGCAGGTTTGTTACATATGTATACTAGTGCCATGTTGGTGTGCTGCACCCATCAACTCGTCAGCAC